>NC_065583.1:130149806-130331590 GCF_024542745.1 Macaca thibetana thibetana | reverse complement strand
ATATCCTTTTTCACCATAGCCGTCAATGCGCTCCCAAATGTCACTTTTCAGATTCCACAAAAGTAGTGTTAGCAAACTGCTTCATGAAGAGAATGGTGTAATTCTGTGAGATGAAACCACACATCACAAAGAAGTTTCTCAGAAAGCTTCTTTCTAGTTTTTATATGAAGACATTTTCTTCGTCCGAGGAGTCTTCATAGCGATCCAAATTATCAGTTCTCAGATGCCACAACAAGAGTGCTAGGAAACGGCTCCACGAAATACATGTGTAACTGTGTGAGATGAATTCACACATCACAAAGCAGTTTCTCAGATCGCTGCTATCCAGTTTTCATGTGAGGATATTTCCTTTTTCACCAGAGGCCTCAAGGCGCTCCCAAATGTCACGTTGCAGTTTCCACGTCAACAGTGTTAGCAAACTGCTCCATGAAGACTAAGGTGTAACTCTCTGAGATGAATTAACACATGACAAAGAAGTTTCTCAGAAAGCTTCTTTCACGTTTTTAATTGAAGATATTGCGTTTCTCAGCGTAGGCCTCCATGCGATCCAATATAGCCCTTCTCACATTCCCTAAAGACAGCGCTAATAGACTGCTCCATGATGGGGAAGTGTAATTCTCTCAAATGAACTCACACATCATAAAGCAGTCTCTCAGAAAGCTTCCTTGTAGTTTTCATCGAAGGATATTTCCTGTTTCACCGTAGGCCTCAATGCGCTAACAAACATCACTTTGTAGATTCCACAAAAACACTGTTAGCAATCTGCTTCATGAGGAGAAAGGTGTAACTCTGTGAGATGAATTTTCACATCACAAAGCAGTTTCTCAGAAAGCTTCTTTCTGGTTTTTATCTGAGGATTGTTCCTCTGCCTGAGGAGTCTTCAGAGCTATCCAAAGATCACTTCTGAGATTCCACACAAACCGAGCTAGCAAACGGCTCCACGAAATACATGTGTAACTCTGTGAGATGAGTTCACACATCACAAGGCAGTTTCTGAGAAATTGGTTCCTTCTGGTTTTTATCCGAGGATATTTCCTTTGGCCATATAGTCTTCAAAGCGATTCGAAATATCCGTTCTCAGATTCCACAAAATCAGGGCCAGGAAACGTCTCCATGGAATACAGGTGTAATTCAGTGAGTTGGATTCACACATCACAAACAGTTTCTCAGAAAGCTTGTTTCTTTTTTCAGCTGAGGCTATTAGTGGTCTCCAAGAGCCCCCGTGTGTCTCATTGTACATTCTGCCAAAACACTGTTAGCAAGCTTCTCACTGAAAACAAAGATGTCACTCTGTGAACTGAATTCACCCACGACAAAGCAGTTTCTGAGAAGGCCTCTCTCCAGTTTTTATCTGAGGATATTTCATTTTTCACCGTGGGATTCAACGATATTCAAGATACCACTTCTGAGATTCCACAAAAACGGCGCTAGCAAACTCCTCCATCAAAGAGTGGTTTAACTCTGTGAAATGAATTCACACATCACAGAGCAGTTTCACAGAAAGCTTCTTTCACGTTTTCAATTGAGGATATTTCCTTTGTCCGTCTAGTCTTCATAGCGAACCGAAATATTCCTTCCCAGACTCAAGAAAAAGAGTGGTAACAGAATGCTCCATGAAAGGACAGTGTATCTCTGTGAGATGAATTCACACATCTGATAGCAGTTTCTCAGAATCCTTCTTTCTAGTTTTCATCTGAGGATATTGCCTTTTTCAACACACGCTTCAATTCATTCCCAAATATCACTTTGCAGATTCCACGAAAACAGTGTTAGCAAACTTCTTCATGGAGAGGAACGTGTAAATCTGTGAGATGGATTCATACATCATAAACTAGTTTCTCAGAAAGCTTCTTTCACGTTTTAATCGGAGGCCATTTCCTTTGTCATGGTAAGCTTCATGGCGCTAAGAAATATCCCGTTGCAGATTTCAAGAAAAGAGTGTCAGCAAACTGATCAATGAAAAGAACACCGTAACTCTGTGAGTTGCATTCACACATCACAATGCAGTGTCTCAGAATGCTTCTTGAAAGTTTTCATCTGAGGATATATCCCTTTTCACCATAGCCCTCAATGCGCTCCCAAATATCACTTTTCAGATTGCACAAAAACAGTGTTAGCAAACTGCTTTATGAAGAGAAAGGTGTAACTCTGTGAGATGAAAGCACACATCACAAAGAAGTTACTCAGAAAGCTTCTTTCTAGTTTTTATGTGAGGACATTTCCTTCATCCCAGGAGTCTTCATAGCGATCCGAATTATCACTTCTCAGATGCCACAACAAGAGCGCTACGAAACGGCTCCATGAAATACATGTGTAACTCTGTGAGATGAATTCACACATCACAAAGCAGTTTCTCAGATCGCTGCTATCCAGTTTTCATGTGAGGATATTTCCTTTTTCACCACAGGCCTCAATGCGCTCACAACTATCACTTTGCAGATTCCACAAAAACTGCGTTAGGAAACGGCTTTATGGAGAGAAAGGGGTAACTCTGTGAGATGAACTCTCTCATCACAAAGCAGTTTCTGAGAAAGCTTCTGTCTAGTTTTTATCGGAGGACATTTCCTTTGTCACTGTAAGCTTCATGGCGCTAAGAAATATCCCATTGTAGATTTCAAGAAAACAGTTTTAGCAAACTGATCAATGAAAAGAACACTGCAACTCTGTGAGTTGCATTCATACATACAATGCAGTTTCTCAGAACGCTTCTTTAAAGTTTTCATGTGAGGATATATCCTTTTCCACCATAGGCCTCAATCCGTTTCCAAATATCACTTTTCAGATTCCACGAAAACAGTGTTAGCAAACTGCTTCATGAAGAGAAAGGGGTAACTCTGCGAGATGAATTCACACATCACAGAGAAGTTTCTCAGAAAGCTTCTTTCCAGTTTTCATCTGAGGATATTTCCTTGGTCCGAGGAGCCTTCCTAGCGATTCAAAATATCACTTCTCAGATGCCACAAGAAGAGTGTTAGCAAACAGCTCCACGAAATACATGTGTAACTCTGTGAGATGAATTCACACATCACACAGCAGTTTCTCAGAAAGCTTCTTTCTCATTTTTATCGGAGGAAATTTCCTTTGTCACCGTCAGCTTCATGGCGCTAAGAAATATCCCATTGCAGATTTCAAGAAAACCGTGTTGGCAAACTGATCAATGAAAAGAACAGTGTAAGTCTGTGAGTTGCATTCACACATCACAATGCAGTTTCTCAGAACGCTTCTTTCCAGTTTTCATCTGAGGATATTTCCTTTGTCACCACAGGCCTCAAGGCGCTCCCAAATATCACTTTGCAGATTCCACGAAAACACTGTTAGCAAACCCCTTCATGAAAAGAAAGGTGTAACTCTGTGAGATGAATTCACACATCATAAAGCAGTTTCTCAGATAGCTTCTTTCTGGTTTTTATCTGAGGATGTTTCCTTTGTCTGAGGAGTCTTCAGAAGGATCCAAAATATCACTTCTGAGATTCCACACAAACAGGGCTAGTAAACGGCTCCATGAAATACAGGTTTAAGTCAGTGAGTTGAATTCACACATCACAAACAGTTTCTCAGAAAGCTTCTATCTTTTATCAGCTGAGGCTATTTGTGGTCTCCAAGCGCCCCCGTGTGTCTCATTGCACATTCTGCCAAAACACCATTAGCAAGCTTCTCACTGAAAACAAAGATGCCACTCTCTGAGCTGAATTCACCCAAGACAAAGCAGTTTCCTAGAAGGCCTCTCTCCAGTTTTTATCTGAGGATATTTCATTTTTCACCGTGGGATTCAAAGATATTCAGGATACCACTTCTGAGATTTCACAAAAATGGCGCTAGCAAACTCCTCCATCAAAGAGTGGTTTAACTCTGTGAAATGAATTCACACATCACAGAGCAGTTTCGCAGAAAGCTTCTTTCACGTTTTCAATTGCGGATATTTCCTTTGTCCGTCTAGTCTTCATAGCGAACCGAAATATTCCTTCCCAGACTCAAGAAAAAGAGTGGTAACAGAATGCTCCATGAAAGGACAGTGTACCTCTGTGAGATGAATTCACATATCAGATAGCTGTTTCTCAGAAACCTTTCTAGTTTTCATCTGAAGATATTGCCTTTTGCACCACACGCCTCAATGCGCTCCCAAATATCACTTTGCAGATTCCACGAAAACAGTGTTAAGAAACTGCTTCATGGAGAGGAACGCGTAAATCTGTGAGATGAATTCACACATCATAAAGCAGTTTCTCAGAAAGCTTCTTTCTCCTTTTAATAGGAGGATATTTCCTGTGTCACAGTAAGCTTCGTGGCGCTAAGAAATATCCCATTGCAGATTTCAAGAAAAGAGTGTTAGCAAACTGATCAATGAAAAGAACACCGTAACTCTGTGAGTTGCATTCACACATCACAATGCAGTTTCTCAGAACGCTTCTTTAAAGTTTTCACGTGAGGATATATCCTTTTTCACCATAGCCCTCAATGCACTCCCAAATATCCCTTTTCAGATTCTACGAAAACAGTGTTAGTAAACTGCTTCATGAACAGAAAGGTGTACTTCTGTGAGATGAAACCACACATCAGAAAGAAGTTTCTCAGAAAGCTTCTTTCTAGTTTTTATGTGAGGACACTTCCTTCTTCTGAAGAGTCTTCATAGCGATCAGAATTATCACTTCTCAGATGCCACAAAAAGAGTGCTAGGAAACGGCTCCACGAAATACATGTGTAACTCTGTGAGATGAATTCACACATCACAAAGCAGTTTCTCAAATTGCTGCTTTTCAGTTTTCATGTGAGGATATTTCCTTTTTCACCACAGGCCTCAATGCGCTCCCAAATATCACTTTGCAGATTCCACAAAAACTGCGTTAGGAAACTGCTTTATGGAGAGAAAGGGGTAACTCTGTGAAATGAACTCACTCATCACAAAGCAATTTCTGAGAAAGCTTCTGTCTAGTTTTAATTGGAAGATATTTCCTGTGTCACGGTAATCTCCTTTGCGCTAAGAAATATCCCATTGCAGATTTCAAGAAAAGAGTGTTAGCAAACTGATCAATGAAAAGAGCACTGTAACTCTGTGAGTTGCATTCACACATTACAATGCAGTTTCTCAGAACGCTTCTTTAAAGTTTTCATCTGAGGATATATCCCTTTTCACTGTAGCCCTCAATGCGCTCCCAAATATCACTTTTCAGATTCCACGAAAACAGTGTTAGCAAACTGCTTCATGAAGAGAAAGGTGTAACTCTGTGAGATGAAAGCACACATAACAAAGAAGTTTCTCAGAAAGCTTCTTTCTAGTGTTTATGAGAGGACATTTCCTTCATCTGCAGAGTCTTCATAGCGATCCGAATTATCACTTCTCAGATGCCACAACAAGAGTGCTAGGAAACGGCTCCATGAAATACATGTGTAACTCTGTGAGACGAATTCACACATCACAAAGCAGATCCTCAGATTGCTGCTTTCCAGTTTTCATCTGAGGATATTTTCTTTTTCACCACAGGTGAATGCATCTCATAGTGTAACACGACACTTTTCAGGGCTCATTTTGCCAGCACTCTTTTTGGGGAATTTTAAAAGGGATATTTTGGATCGCCTTGAAGCCTATGGTGACAAGGAAATACCGTCTGATAACAACTGGAAAGAAGCCTTCTGAGAAACTGCTTTGTGATATGCCAATACATCTCACAGAGTTGCAATGTAATTTTCATTGAGCAGTCTGCTAACACTGTTCTCTTAGAATGTGTAAAGGGATATTTTGCAGCACATTGAAGTTTGTGGAGGCAAAGGAAATATCCTCAGAGAAAAATTAGAAAGAAGGTTTCTGAAAAACTGCTTTCTGATGTTAGAATGCATCTCACAGATTTACACTCTCCTTTCATTGAGCAGTCCCATACCGCTGTCTATGGGGAATCTGAGAAGGGATATTTTGGATCGCATTGAAGCTTATACTGACAAAAGAAATATCATCAAATAAAAACTAGGAAGAAGCTTTCTGAGAAACTTCCTTGTGATGTGTGAATTCATCTCACAGAGTTATACCTATCTCTTCATGAAGCACTTTGCTAACACTGTTTTCGTGGAATCTGCAAAGAGATATTTGGGAGCGTTTTGGGACATATGGTGAAAAAGGAAATATTCTCAGATAAACACTAGGAAGAAGCCTTCTGAGAAAGTGCTTTCGGATGTGTGAATTCATCTCACAGAGTTACACTTTCGTTTCTTGCAGTAGTCATTACCACTGTGTTTGGGGAAGCTGAGAAGGGATATCTTGGATGGCATTGAAGCTTATGCTGACTAAGGAAATATCATCAAATAAAAACTACAAAGAAGTTTTCTGAGAAACTTCTTTCAGATGTGTAAATTCATTTCACAGAGTTACATCTTTCTATTCCTGAAGCAGTTTCCTAACACTGTTTTCAGGTATCTGCAAAGAGATATTTCGGACTGTATTGAGATCTATTGTGAAAATGGAAATATTCTCAGATAAAAACGAGAAAGAAGCTTTCTGAGAAAGTGCATTGTGATGTGTGAATATATCTCACAGAGTTACACTTTTCTTTTCACTGGGCAGATTGCTAACACTGTATTCTTGGAATCTGCAATGGGATATTTCTTAGCGCAATGAAGGTTACGCTGAAAAAGGAAATATTCTCAGATAAAAATTTGAAAGAAGCATTCTGAGAAACTGCATTGTGATGTGTGAATTCATCACACAGCGTTACACTGTTCTTTTCATACAGCAGTTTGCTAGCTCTGTTTTCGTGGAACCTGAATTAGGATATATGGGAGAACACTGAAGTCTATGGGGACAAAGGAAATATCCTCAGATAAAAACCAAAAAAGAATATTTCTGAGAGACTGCTTTGGATGTACGAATGCATCTCATAATGTTACACGACTCTTCATGGATCATTTTGCCAGCACTCTTTTTGGGGAATTTGCAAAGGGATATTTTGGATCGCATTGAAGCCTATGGTGACAAGGAAGTATCGTCAGAAAAAAACTGGAAGAAAGCCTCCTGAGAAACTGCTTTGTGATATGTGAACACATCTCACAGAGTTCCAATGTAATTTTCATTGAGCAGTCTGCTAACACTGTTCTCTTGGAATCTGCAAAGGGATATTTTGCAGCGCATTGAAGTTTGTGGAGACAAAGGAAATATCCCCAGAGAAAAATTTGAAAGAAGGTTTCCGAGAAACTGCTTTCTGATGTGAGAATTCATCTCACAGAGTTACACTTTCCTTTTGTGGAGCAGTCTCTTACCGCTATTTTGGGGGAATATGAGAAGGGTTATTTTGGATCGCATTGAAGCTTATGCTGACAATGGAAATATCATCAAATAAAAACCAGAAAGAAGCTTTCTGAGAAACTTCCTTGTGAAGTGTGAATTCATCTCACAGAGTTATACCTGTCTCTTCATGAAGCACTTTGCTGACACCGTTTTTGTGGAATCTGCAAAGAGATATTTGGGAGCACATTGGGACATAGGGTAAAAAGGAAATATTCTCAGATAAACACTAGGAAGAAGCCTTCTGAGAAACTGCTTTCTTATGTGTGAATGCATCTCACAGAGTTACACTTTCTTTTCTTGGAATAGTCTGTTACCACTGTCTTTGGGGAATCTGAGAAGGGATATCTTGGACCGCATTGAAGCTTATGCTGACAAAGGAAATATCATCAAATGAAAACTACAAAGAAGTTTTCTGAGGAACTTCTTTCAGATGTGAGAATTCATTTCGCAGAGTTACATCTTTCTATTCATGAAGCAGTTTCCTAACATTGTTTTCATGGTATCGGCAAAGAGATATGTCGGACTGTATTGAGATCTATTCTGAAAAAGTAAATATCCTCAGATAAAAACTAGAAAGAAACTTTCTGAGAAACTGCCTTTTGATGTGTGAATGTGTCTTACAGAGTTACACTTTTCTTTTCATTGGGCAGATTGCTAACACTGTATTCTTGGAATCTGCAATGGGATATTTCTTAGGACAATTAAGTTTACAGTGACAAAGGAAATATCCTCAGATAAAAACAGGAAAGAAGCTTTCTGAGAAACTGCTTTGCGATGGGTTAATTCATCTCACAGAGTTACACCATTCTTTTCATTGAGCAGTCTGCTACCACTGATTTCCTTTAATCAGCTTCAGGATATTTGGGAGTGCATTGAAGCCTATGGTGACACGGAGATATCCTCAGATAAAAACTGGGAAGAAACTTTCTGAGAAACTACTTTTGGATGTGTGAATGTATCTCACAGAGTTACACGATTCTTTTCATGGGTCACCTTGTTAGCACTCTATTGGGGGAACCTGAGATGGGATATTTGGGATTGAATTGAAGCCTACGCTGACAAAGGCAATATTCTCAAATGAAAACTGCAAAGAAGTTTTCTGAGAAACTTCTTTCAGATGTGTGAATTCACCTCACAGAGTTACCCCTTTCAATTCATGAAACAGTTTGCTAACACCGTTTTTGTGGAATCTGCAAAGTGATATCTCGGAGGACATTGAAGCCTATGGCACAAAAGGAAATATCCTCAGATAAAAACTGGAAAGAAGCATTCTGAGAAACTGCATTGTGATGTGTGAATTCATCACACAGAGTTACACTGTTCTTTTCATACAGCAGTTTGCTAACTCTGTTTTCGTGGAAACTGAATTAGGATATTTGGGAGAACATTGAAGCCTATGGGGACAAAGGAAACATCCTCAGATAAAAACGAAAAAAGAAGATTTCTGAGAGACTGCTTTGGATGTGCGAATGCATCTCATAGTGTTACACGACTCTTTTCATGGATCATTTTGCCAGCACTCTTTTTGGGGAATTTGCAAAGGGATATTTTGGATCGCATTGAAGCCTACGGTGACAAGGAAATATCGTCAGATAAAAACTGGAAAGAAGCCTTCTGAGAAACTGCTTTGTGATATGCCAATACATCTCACAGAGTTCCAATGTAATTTTCATTGAGCAGTCTGCTAACACTGTTCTCTTGGAATCTGCAAAGGGATATTTTGCAGCATGTTGAAGTTTGTGGAGACAAAGAAAATATCCTCAGAGAGAAATTAGAAAGAAGGATTCAGAGAAACAGCTTTCTGATATGAGAATTCATCTCACAGAGTTACACTTTCCTTTTGTGGAGCAGTCTCTTACCGCTGTTTTTGGGGAAACGGAGAAGGAATATTTTGGATAGCATAGAAGCTTATGCTGACAAAGGAAATATTATCAAATAAAAACTAGAAAGAAGCTTTCTGAGAAACTTCCTTGTGATGTGTGAATTCATCTCACAGAATTATACCTATCTCTTCATGAAGCACTTTGCTAACACCGTTTTCATGGAATCTGCAAAGAGATATTTGGGAGCGCATTTGGACATACGGTGAAAAAGGAAGTATTCTCAGATAAACACTAGGAAGAAGCCTTCTGAAAAACTGCTTTCTGATGTGTGAATTCATCTCACAGAATTACACTTTCGTTTCTTGGAGTAATCTGTTACCACTGTGTTAGGGGAATATAAGAAGGGATATCTTGGATCGCATTGAAGCTTATGCTGACAAAGGAAATATCATCAAATAAAAACTAGAAAGAAGCTTTCTGAGAAACTTCCTTATGATGTGTGAATTCACGTCACAGATTTATACCTATGTCTTCATGAAGCACTTTGCTAACACTGAGTTCGTGGAATCTGCCAAGAGATATTTGGGAACCCTTTTGGACATACGGTGAGAAAGGAAAATATTCTCACCATACAGTGAGAAAGAAAATATTCTCACCATACGGTGAGAAAGGAAATATTCCCATCATACGGTGAGAAAGTTAAACACTAGGAAGAAGTCTTCTGAGAAACAGCTTTCTGATGTGTTAATTCATCTCACAGAGTTACACTTTCGTTTCTTGGAGTAATCTGTTACCACTGTGTTTGGGGAATCTGAGAAGGGATATTTTGGATCGCATTGAAGCCTACGCTGACAAAGGAATTATTATCAAATAAAAACTACAAAGAAGTTTTCTGAGAATCTTCTTTCAGATGTGTTAATTCATTTCACAGAGTTACATCTTTCTATTCATGAAGCAGTGCACAAACACTGTTTTCTTCGTATCTGCAAAGAGATATTTCGGACTCTATTGAGATCTATTGTGAACAAGGAAATATCCTCAAATAAAAACTACAAAGAAGTTTTCTGAGAATCTTCTTTCAGATGTGTTAATTCATTTCACAGAGTTACATCTTTCTATTCATGAAGCAGTGCACAAACACTGTTTTCTTCGTATCTGCAAAGAGATATTTCGGACTCTATTGAGATCTATTGTGAACAAGGAAATATCCTCAGATAAAAACTAGAAAGAAGCTTTCTGAGAACTGCATTGTGATGTGTGAATGTATCTCACAGAGTTACACTTTTCTTTTCATTGGGCAGATTGCTAACACTGTATCCTTGGAATCTGCAATGGGATATTTCTTAGTGCAATGAAGCTTACAGTGACAAAGGAAATATCCTCAGATAAAAACTGGAAAGAAGCTTTACGTGAAACTGCATTGTGACGTGTGAATGCGTCTCACAGAATTACACTTTTCTTTTGACTGTGCCATTTGCTAACTCTGTTTTCTTGGAATCTGCAATGGGATATTCCTTAGCACAATGAAGCTTACGGTGATGAAGGAAATATCCTCAGATAAAAACTGGAAATAAGCTTTCTGAGAAACTGCTTTGTGATGGGTTAATTCATCTCACAGAGTTACAGCATTCTTTTCATTGAGCAGTCTGCTAACGCTGTTTTCCTGGATTCAGCTTTAAGATATTTGGGTGCGCATCGAAGCCTATGGTGACACAGAGATATCCTCAGGTAAAAACTGGGAAGAAACTTTCTGAGAAACTGCTTTGGATGTATGAATTCATCTCACAGAGTTACACGATTCTTTTCATGGGTCACCTTGTTAGCACTCGATTTAGGGAAACTGAGATGGGATATTTGGAATCGAATTGAAGCCTACACCGCCAACAAAGGTATTTTCCTCAAATAAAAACTGGAAAGAAGTATTCTGAGAAACTTCTTTCAGATGTGTGAATACAACTCACAGAGTTACACCTTTCAATTTATGAAGCCGTTTGTTAAAACTGTGATTGTGGAATCTGCAAAATGACATCTCGGAGTGCATTGAGGACTATGATGAAAAAGGAAATATCCTGAAAGATAAACTTGAAAGAAGCATTCTGAGAAACTGCTTTGTGATGTGTAAGCTCATCACACAGAGTTACACTGTTCTTTTCATACAGCAGTTTGCCAATGCTGTTTTCGTGGAAACTGAATTAGGATATTTGGGAGAACATAGAAGCCTTTGAGGACAAAGGAAATATCCTCAGATAAAAACGAAAAAAGAAGATTTCTGAGAGATTGCTTTGGATGTGCGAATGTATCTCATAGTGTTACACGACTCTTTTCATGGATCATTTTGCTAGCACTCTTTTTGGGGAATTTGAAAAGGGATATTTTAATCGCATTGAAACCTATGGTGATAAGGAAATATCATCAGATAACAAATGGAAAGAAGTCTTCTGAGAAACTGCTTTGTGATATGCCAATACATCTCAGAGAGTTCCAATGTAATTTTCATTGAGCAGTCTGCTAACACTGTTCTCTTGGAATTTGTAAAGGGATATTTTGCAGGGCATTGAAGTTTGTGGAGACAAAGGAAATATCCTCAGAAAAAAATAGAAAGAAGGTTTCTGAGAAACTGCTTTCTGATGTGAGAATTCATCTCACAGAGCTTCACTTTCGTTTCATGGAGCAGTCTCTTACCGCTGTTCTTAGGGAATCTGAGAAGGGATATTTTGGATCGCATTGAAGCTTATGCTGACAAAGGAATTATCATCAAATAAAAACTAGAAAGAAACTTTCTGAGAAACTTCCTTGTGATGTGTGAATTCATCTCACAGATTTATACCTATGTCTTCATGAAGCACTTTGCTAACACTGTTTTCGTGGAATCTGCCAAGAGATATTTGGGAGCACATTTGGATATACGGTGAAAAAGGAAATATTCTCAGGTAATCACTTGGAAGAAGCCTTCTGAGAAACAGCTTTCTGTTGTGTGAATTCATCTCACAGAGTTACACTTTCGTTTCTTGCAGTAGTCATTACCACTGTGTTTGAGGAATCGGAGAAGGGATATCTTGGATGGCATTGAAGCCTACGCTGACAAAGGAACTATCATCAAATAAAAACTACAAAGAAGTTTACTGAGACACTTCTTTCAGATGTGTGAATTCATTTCACAGAGTTACATCTTTCTACTCACGAAGCAGTGTGCTAACACTGTTTCCTTCGTATCTGCAAAGAGATATTTCAGACTCTATTGAGATCTATTGTGAACAAGGAAATATCCTCAGATAAAAACTAGAAAGAAGTTTTCTGAGAAACTGCATTGTGAAGTGTGAATATATCTCACAGAGTTTCACTTTTCTTTTCATTGGGCAGATTGCTAACACTGTATTCTTGGAATCTGCAATGGGATATTTCTTAGGGCAATTAAGTTTACAGTGACAAAGGAAATATCCTTAGATAAAAACTGGAAAAAAGCTTCCCGAGAAACTGCATTGTGACATATGAATGCATCTCACAGAGTTACACTTTTCTTTTGAGTGAGCAGTTTGCTAAGTCTATTTTCTTGGAATCTGCAATGCGATATTACTTAGCACAATGAAGCTTATGGTGACAAAGGAAATATCCTCAGATAAAAACTGGAAAGAAGCTTTCTGAGAAACTACTTTGCGATGTGTTAATTCATCTCACAGAGTTACAGCATTCTTTTCATTGAGCAGTCTGCTAATGCTGTTTTCCTGGAATCAGCTTTAGGATTTGGGAGTGCATTGAAGCCTTTGGTGACACGGAGATATCCTCAGATAAAAACTGGGAAGAAACTTTCTGAGAAACTGCTTTGGATGTGTGAATTCATCTCACAGAGTTACAAGATTCTTTTCATGGGTCACCTTGTTAGCACTCTATTTGGGGAACCTGAGATGGGATATTTGGGATCGAATTGAAGCCTACGCCGACAAAGGCATTATCCTCACATAAAAACTAGAAAGAAGTTTTCTGAGAAACTTCTTTCAGATGTGTGAGTTCACCTCACAGAATTACCCCTTTCAATTCATGAAGCAGTTTGCTAACTTCGTCTTTGTGGAATCTACAAAGTGACAACTCGGAGCACATTGAGGTCTAGGGTGAAAAGCGAAATATCCTCAGATAGAAACTTGAAAGAAGCATTCTGTGAAACTGCATTGTGATGTGTGAATTCATCACACAGAGTTACACTGTTCTTTTCATACAGTAGTTTGCTAATGCTGTTTTTGTGGAAACTGAATTAGGATATTTGGGAGAACATTGAAGCCTATGGGGACAAAGGAAATATCCTCAGATAAAAACCATAAAGGAAGATTTCTGAGAAATTGCTTTGGATGTGTGAATGCATCTCATAGTGTTACACGACTCTTTTCATGGATCTTTTTGCTGGCACTTTTTGGGGAATTTGCAAAGGGATATTTTGGATCGCATTGAAGCCTATGGTGACAAAGAAATATCATCAGATAACAACTGGAAAGAAGCCTTCTGAGAAACTGTTTTGTGATATGCCAATACATCTCACAGAGTTCCAATGCAATTTTCATTGAGCAGTCTGCTAACACTGTTTTCTTGGAATCCGTAATGGGATATTTTGCTGCACATTGAAGTTTGTGGAGACAAAGGAAATATCCTCAGAAAAAATTAGAAACAAGTTTTCTGAGAAACTGCTTTCTGGTGTGAGAATTTATCTCACAGAGTTACACTCTCCTTTCATGGAGCAGTCTCTTACCGCTGTTACTGGGGAATCTGAGAAGGGATATATTGGAACACATTGATGCTTATGCTGACGAAGGAAATATCATCAAATAAAAACTACAAAGAAGTTTTCTGAGAAACTTCTTTCAGATGTGTGAATTCATTTCACAGAGTTAAACCTTCCTGTTCACGAGGCAGTTTCCTAACACTGATTTCGTGGTTTCTGCAAAGAGATATTTGGGACCATATTGAGATCTATGGTGAAAAAGTAAATATCCTCAGATAAAAACTAGCAAGAAGCTTTCTGGGAAACTGCATTGTTATGTGTGAATATATTTCACAGAGTTACACTTTTCTTTTCATTGGGCAGATTGCTAACACTGTATCCTTGGAATCTGCAATGGGATATTTCTTAGCACAATGAAGCTTAGGCTGACAAAAGAAATATCATCAAATAAAAACTGCAAAGAAGTTTTCTGAGAAACTGCATTGTGACGTGTGAATTCATCTCACAAAGTTATATCTTTCTGTTCACGAAACAGTGAATAGAAAAATTAGTAAGAATGTTTCTGAGAAACTGCTTTCTGATGTGAGAATTCATCTCACAGAGTTACACTTTCCTTTCATGAAGCAGTGACTTACCGCTGTTTTTGGGGAATCTGAGAAGGGATATTTTGGATCGCGTTGAAGCTTATGCTGACAAAGGAAATATCATCAAATAAAAACTAGAAAGAAGCTTTCTGAGAAACTTCCTTGTGATGTGTGAATTCATCTCACAGAATTATACCTATCTCTTCATGAAGCACTTTGCTAACACCGTTTTCATGGAATCTGCAAAGAGATATTTGGGAGCGCATTGGGACATACGGTGAAAAAGGAAATATTCTCAGATAAACATTGGAAGAAGCCTTCTGAGAAACTGCTTTCGGATGTGTGAATTCATCTCACAGAGTTACACTTTCATTTCTTGGAGTAGTCTGTTACCAGTGTGTTTGAGGAATCTGAGAAGGGATATAAAAACCAGAAGGAAGCTTTCTGAGAAACTGCTTTGGGATGTTTGATTTCATCTCACAGTGGTACACAACTCTTTCATGGAGCAGTTTGTGAGCACTGTTTTTATGGAACATGAGAAGGGATATCTTTGGTCACTTTGAAGCATTTGGTGACAAAGGAAATATCCTCAGACAAAAAGCAGAAAGAAGGTTTCTGAGACACTGCTTTGTCATTTGTGAATTCGTCTCACAGTGTTACACAACTCTTTCCTGGAGCCATTTGCTAGCACTTTTTTTATGGAATCTGAGAAGGGATAATTTGGATATCTTTGAATCTTATGGTGACAGAGTAAACATCCTTAGACAAAAATCAGGAAGCAGCTTGCTGAGAAACTGCTTTGTGATGTGTGAACTCATCTCACAATGTTACACAACTGTTTAATGGGGCAGTTTGCTAGCACTGTTTTTATGGAATCTGAGAAGGGATATTTTCAATTGCTATGAAGCCTGTGGTGACAAAGGAAATATCCTCAGATAAAAACTAGAAAGAACCTTTCTGAGAAACTACTTTATGATGTGTGAATTCATCTCACAGTGTTACACAACTCTTTCATGGAGGAGTTTGTTGGCACTGTTTTTGTGGAATCACAAAAGTGATATTTTGGATAGCTTAGAATCCTATGGTGAGAAATGAAACATCCTCAGATGAAAATTGTACAGAAGCCTTCTCAGAAACTGCTTTGTTGTGTGTGAATTCATTGTACAGAGTTACACCATTGCTTTCCTTGTGAGGTTTGCTAACACTGTTGTTGTAGAATCTGCAATGAGATATAAGGGAGTGCCTTGAGACCTGTGTTTAACAAGGAAATATCTTCTGATAAAAAGAATAAAGAAGCTTTCTGAGAAATTGTTTTGTGATGTGAGAATTCATCACAGAGTTACAATACTCTTTCAAGGCGCCATTTACTTGCACTGATTTTATGGAATCTGAGAAGTGATACTTTGGATCACTTTGAAGTCTATGTTGACAAAGGAAATGTCCTCAGGTTAAAACTAGAAAGAAGCTTTCTGAGAAACTGCTTTCTGATGTGTGAATTCATCTCACAGAGTTACACTAGTCTTTCACTGAGCTGTTTGCTGGCACTGTTTTTGTGGATCTGAGAATGGATATTTGGGATCGCTTTGAAGCCTATGGTGACAAAGGAAATATCCTCAGATAAAAACCAGAAAGAAGCTTTCTGAGAAACTGCTTTGTGATTTGTGCATTTATCTCACAGAGTTACATCGCTCTTTTGTGGAACCATTGGCTAGCACTGTTTAATGGAATCGGAGAACTGATATTTTAAATCACTTTGAAACCTATGTTGACGAAGAAAATATCCTCAGACAAAAACCAGAAAGAAGCTTTCTGAGAAACTGCTTTGTGATGTGTGAATTCATCTCACAATGTTTTACAACTCTTTCATGGAGCAGTTTGTTAGCACTGTTTTTATGGAATCTGAGAAGGGATATTTTTTTGTTGCTTTGAAGCCTATGGTGACAAAGGGAATATCCTCAGATAAAATCTAGAAAATAGCTTTCTGAGAAACTGCATTGTGATGTGTGAATTCACCTCATAGAGTTACAGCACTCTTTCATGGAGTAGTTTGCTAGCACTATTTTTGTGGAATCTACAAAGGGATATTCGGGAGCACATTGAGGCCTATGGTGAAAAAGGTAATATCGTCAGATGAAAAAGATAAAGAAACATTCTGAGAAATTGCTTTATGATATGTTAATTCCACTGTTTTTGTGGATCTGAGAATGGATATTTGGGATCGCTTTGAAGCCTATGGTGACAAAGGAAATATCCTCAGATAAAAACCAGAAAGAAGCTTTCTGAGAAACTGCTTTGTGATTTGTGAATTCATCTCACAGAGTTACTTGATCCTTTTCATGGAGCAGTTTGGTACCACTGTTTTTGGGAAATCTGAGAAAGAATATTTGGGATCACATTGAAGCTTATGGTGACAAAGGAAATATCCTCAGATGAAAACTGGAAAAAAGTTTTCTGAGAAACCACTTTGTGATGTGTGAATTCATCTCACAGATTTACACCTTTCTTTTTGTGGAGCAGTTTGCTAACACTATTTTCGTGGAATCTGCAAAGGGATATTCACGAGCGCTATGAGGCCTGCGGTGAAAAAGGTAATATCCTCAGACAAAAACTAGAAAGAAGCTTTCTATGAAAATGCTTTCTGATCAGTGAATTCATCTCACAGATTTACACAATTCTTTCATGGAGTATTTTGTTAGCACTGTTTTTGGAGAATCTGAGAAGGGCTATTTTGGGTTGCATTGAAGCCTATGGTGAGAAAGGGAATATTGTCGGATAAAAACTAGACAGAAACTTTCTGAGAAACTGCTTTGTCATGTGTGTATTCATCTCCCAGAGTAGCATGATTCTTTTATTGGAGCAGGTTGCTAAAACTGTTTTTGTGGAATGTGCAAACAGATATTTGCTAGTGCATTGGGAAATATAGTGAAAAAGGAAATATTCTCAGATAAAAACTAGAAAGAAACTTTCTGAGAAACAGTTTTGTGATGTGAGAATTCCTCTCATAGAGTTATACCACACTTTTCATGAAGCAGTTTGGTAGCACTCTTTTTGGGGAATTTGAGAAGGGGTATTTTGAATTACATTGAAGCCTATGGTGTGAAAGGAAATATCCTCAGATTAAAACCAGAAAGAAGTTTTCTGAGAAACTACTTTGTGATGTGTGAACTCATCTCAGAGAGTTACACCATTCTTTTCATAGAGTAGTTTTATAATACTATATTCATGGAATCTGCTCTAGGATGTTTGGGAGCACATTGAAGCCCATGGTGACAAATTAAATACCCTCAGATTAAAACCGAAAATAAATTTTCTGTGAAACCACTTTGTAATGTGTCAATTTATCTCACAGAGTTACACTGTTCTTTTCATTGAGAAATTTGCTAACACTGTATTTGGAATCTGTAATGGATAATTCAGAGCACATTGAAGTTTATGGTGACAATGGAAATATTCTCAGACAAAAACTAGAGAGAAGCATTGTGAGAAACTGCTTTGTGATGTGTTATTTCTGCTCACAGAGTTACACGGTGCTTTTCATGCATCAGTTTGCTAGCACTTGTTTTTGGGGAATCTGAGAAGGGATATTTTGGATCGCATTGAAGCCAATGCTGAGAAAGGAAATATCCTCAGACAAAACCGAAGAAGAAGCTTTCTGAGAAATGTCTTTGTGATGTGTGAATTTATCTCATAGAATTACACCCCTCTTTTCACGGAGCAGTTTGCTAACACTATTTTCATGGAATCTGCAATAGGATAGTCTGGAGTGCAATGAGGACTATAGTGAAAAAGGAAATATCCTCATGTTAAAATTCAAAAGAAACTTTCTGGGAAACTCCTTTGTGATGAGCTATTTCATCTCACAGAGGTACACAAACATTTTCATATATCAGATTGCAGCAGTGTTTTTGGAGTATCTGAGAAGGGATATTTTGGATCTCATTGAAGCCTATGGTGACAAAGGAAATAACTTCAGATAAAAAATATAAAGAATCATTGTAAGAATGTTCTTTGTGATGTGTGAATTCATGTCACAGACTTAAACCTTTCTTCTCATGGACCAGTTTGATAACACTGTTTTCATGGAATCTGCAGTAGGATATTTGGGAGTGCATTGAATCTGATGGAGACAAAGGAACTATCCTCAGATAAAAACTAAAAAGAAGGTTTCTGTGAAACAGTTTGTGATGTGTGAATTCATCTCACAGTGTTACAACGTTCTTTTCATTGAGAAGTTTGCTAAAACTTTTTTCATTTATTCTGCAATAGGATATTCGAGAGCGCATTGAGAAATAGGGTGAAAAAGTAAATATCCTCAGATAAAAACTAGAAAGAAGTTTTCTAAGAAACTGCGTTGTGATTTGTGAATTCATTGCACAGAGTTAAACCATTCTTTTCATGGAACAGTTTGGTAGTACTGTTTTTGGGCAATCTGAGAGGGGATATATTGGATAGCATTGAAGCCTGTGGTGACAAAGGAACTATCCTCAGATAAAATCTAGAAAGAAACTTTCTGAGAAACTTGTTTGTGATATGTGAATTCATCTTACAGAGTTTCAGCACTCTTTTCATTGAGCAGTTTGATAACACTGTTTTCGTGAAATCTCAATAGGATATTTCGGTGTGCATTGAAGCATATGATGACAAAGGAAATACCCTCAGACAAAAACCAAAAAGAAGCTTTCTGAGATACTACTTTGTGATGTGTGCATTCCTCTCACAGAGACACACCTCTGTCTTCATGGAGCAGTTTGGTAGCACTGTTTTTGGGGAATCTGAGAAGGAATATTTTCAATTGCATTGAAGCCTATGGTGACAAAGGAAATATCCTGAGACCAAAACTAGAACGAAGTTTTGTGAGAAACTTCTCTGTGATGTGTGAATTCATCTGACAGAGCTACACCTTTCATTTCATGGAGCAGTTTTCTAACTGTTTTTGTGGAATCTGTAAAGAGATATTTGTGAGTGCATTGAGGCCTATAGTGAAATAGGAAATATCCTCAGATGAAAAAGATAAAGAAACATTCTGAGAAATTGCTTTATGATGTGTTAATTCCTCTCACAGGCTTACACGAGTCTTTTCATGGATCATTTGGTAGCACTGCTGTTGGGGAATCTGAGAAGGCATATTTTGGAATGCATTGAAGCGAGTGTTGACAAAGGAAATATCCTCAGAAAAAAAATGGAAAGAAACATTCTGAGAAAGTCTTTTGTGATGTGTGAATTCATCTCACAGAGTTACACCATTCTTTTCATAGATCAGTTTGATCACACTGTTCCTTTAAAATCAGCAACAGGATATTTGGGAGTGTATTGAAGCCAAAGTTGACAAAGGAAATATCCTCAGATAAACACTAGAAAGAAGCTCTCTGAGAAACTGCTTTGTGATGTGTGAATTCATCTCACAGAGTTACATCTCTCTTTTCATGGGGCAGTTTGCTAACACAGTTTTCTTGGGGTTTGCAATGGGATATTTCAGAGGACATTGAAGATTATGATGACAAAGGAAATATCCTCAGACAAAAACTAGAAAAAAAACTTACTGAGAAACTTCTTTGTGATTTGTGATTTCATCTCACAGAGTCACATGATATTTTTCATGGAGCAATTTGGTAGCACTGTTTTTGGGGAATCTGAGAAGCGATATTTTGGATTGCTTTGAAGCTTTTGGTGACAAAGAAAATACCCTCAGATAAAAACTAGAAAGAAGCCTTCTGAGGAAGTTCTTTGTGATATGTGGATTCCTCTCACAGAGGATCACCTTTGTTTTCATGGAGTAGTTTCCTAACACTGTTTTCATGGAATCTGCAAAGGGATATTTGGGAGCTCATTGAGGCCTATGGTTAAAAAGGAAATATCCTCAGATAGAATCTAGGAAAAGGCTTTCTGAGAAACGGCTTTGTGATGTGGATATTTTATTTTATTTTATTTTTCATTCTGAAAAGCAGTACTTTATTTCACGTGCAAATAAGAAATGATTTTCCCAGTGCTCTTTTAATTAATCTGGAGAAATACAAAATAAAATGTAATTAATGATTTACATGGAGAAAGATTCATCCTAGAGGGTTCAGGTAGGTTGTCCATTTCGAATAAAGATATGTGAATTGGACTCAAATAACCTGTTCCATCAGGCTTTAATGCCTGCCATTATCCCAGAACTGGGCTGGGAATGCTTCGGCCTCCACAAAATAAGTAACATGAATATAGAATATCCATACTCAGGGAGCTTCCAGACCAATTAAGGAGGTAAGAGATTTTCATAGAATAATTACTAAGCTATAAACTTTGACTTTGTGTGTCAAAGAAGTTTCTTTAAGAAGAATTCACTTTGTCTAATACTGTGGAGCAGATCTTCACAGAGGATGGAATATGAGAGTCCAGGAAATGAATAAGAAATGTTTAGGGGCAGAGCAGGATGGACGAATGGGAACAGCTCCAGTCTCCAACTCCCAGCGCGAGCGACACAGAAGACCGGTGATTTCTGCATTTTCAACTGAGGTACTGGGTTCATCTCACTGGGGAGTGCTGGACGATCAGTGCTGGTCAGCTGCTGCAGCCCAACCAGCAAGAGCTGAAGCAGGGCGAGGCATTGCCTCACCTGGGAAGTGCAAGGGGGAAGGGAATCCCTTTTCCTAGCCAGGGGAACTGAGACACACAACACCTGGAAAATCGGGTAACTCCCACCCAATACTGCACTTTAAGCAAACAGGCACACCAGGAGATCATATCCCACACCTGGCCGGCAGGGTCCCACACCCACGGAGCCTCCCTCATTGCTAGCACAGCAGTCTGTGATCTACCGGCAAGGCAGCAGCGAGGCTGGGGGAGGGGTGCCCGCCATTGCTGAGGCTTAAGTAGGTAAACAAAGCTGCTGGGAAGCTCGAACTGGGTGGAGCTCACAGCAGCTCAAGGAAACCTGCCTGTCTCTGTAGACTCCACCTCTCGGGACAGGGCACAGTAAACTATAACAAACGCAGCAGAAAACTCTGCAGATGCAAACGACTCTGTCTGACAGCTTTGAAGAGAGCAGTGGATCTCCCAACACAGAGGCTGAGAACTGAGAAGGGACAGACTCCCTGCTCAAGTGGCTCCCTGACCCCTGAGCAGCCTAACTGGGAGACATCCCCCACTAGGGGCAGTCTGACACCCCACACCTCACAGGGTGGAGTACACCCCTGAGAGGAAGCTTCCAAAGCAAGAATCAGACAGGTACACTTGCTGTTCAGAAATATTCTATCTTCTGCAGCCTCTGCTGCTGACACCCAGGCAAACAGAGTCTGGAGTGGACCTCAAGCAATCTCCAACAGACCTACAGCTGAGGGTCCTGACTGTTAGAAGGAAAACTATCAAACAGGAAGGACACCTACACCAAAACCCCATCAGTACATCACCATCATCAAAGACCAGAGGCAGATAAAACCACAAAGATGGGGAAAAAGCAGGGCAGAAAAGCTGGAAATTCAAAAAATAAGAGCGCATCTCCCCCGGCAAAGGAGCGCAGCTCATCGCCAGCAACGGATCAAAGCTGGACGGAGAATGACTTTGACGAGATGAGAGAAGAAGGCTTCAGTCCATCAAATTTCTCAGAGCTAAAGGAGGAATTACGTACCCAGCGCAAAGAAACTAAAAATCTTGAAAAAAAAGTGGAAGAATTGATGGCTAGAGTAATTAATGCAGAGAAGGTCATAAACGAAATGAAAGAGATGAAAACCATGACACGAGAAATACGTGACAAATGCACAAGCTTCAGTAACCGACTCGATCAACTGGAAGAAAGAGTATCTGCGATTGAGGATCAAATGAATGAAATGAAGCAAGAAGAGAAACCAAAAGAAAAAAGAAGAAAAAGAAATGAACAAAGCCTGCAAGAAGTGTGGGATTATGTAAAAAGACCAAATCTATGTCTGATTGGGGTGCCTGAAAGTGAGGGGGAAAATGGAACCAAGTTGGAAAACACTCTTCAGGATATCATCCAGGAGAACTTCCCCAACCTAGTAGGGCAGGCCAACATTCAAATCCAGGAAATACAGAGAATGCCACAAAGATACTCTTCGAGAAGAGCAACTCCAAGACACATAATTGCCAGATTCACCAAAGTTGAAATGAAGGAAAAAATCTTAAGGGCAGCCAGAGAGAAAGGTCGGGTTACCCACAAAGGGAAGCCCATCAGACTAACAGCAGATCTCTCGGCAGAAACTCTACAAGCCAGAAGAGAGTGGGGGCCAATATTCAACATTCTTAAAGAAAAGAATTTTCAACCCAGAATTTCATATCCAGCCAAACTAAGTTTCATAAGTGAAGGAGAAATAAAATCCTTTACAGATAAGCAAATGCTTAGAGATTTTGTCACCACTAGCCTTACAAGAGATCCTGAAGGAAGCACTAAACATGGAAAGGAACAACCGGTACCAGCCATTGCAAAAACATGCCAAAATGTAAAGACCATCGAGGCTAGGAAGAAACTGCATCAACTAACGAGCAAAATAACCAGTTAATATCATAATGGCAGGATCAAGTTCACACATAACAATATTAACCTTAAATGTAAATGGACTAAATGGTCCAATTAAAAGACACAGACTGGAAAACTGGATAAAGAGTCAAGACCCATCAGTCTGCTGTATTCAGGAGACCCATCTCACACGCAGAGACATACATAGGCTCAAAATAAAGGGATGGAGGAAGATTTACCAAGCAAATGGAGAACAAAAAAAGGCGGGGGTTGCAATACTAGTCTCTGATAAAACAGACTTTAAACCAGCAAAGATCAAAAGAGACAAAGAAGGCCATTACATAATGGTAAAGGGATCAATTCAACAGGAAGAGCTAACTATCCTAAATATATATGCACCCAATACAGGAGCACCCAGATACATCAAGCAAGTCCTTAGAGACTTACAAAGAGACTTAGACTCCCATACAATAATAATGGGAGACTTCAACACTCCACTGTCAACATTAGACAGATCAACGAGACAGAAAGTTAACAAGGATATCCAGGAATTGAACTCATCTCTGCAGCAAGCAGACCTAATAGACATCTATAGAACTCTCCACCCCAAATCAACAGAATATACATTCTTCTCAGCACCACATCGTACTTACTCCAAAATTGACCATGTAATTGGAAGTAAAGCACTCCTCAGCAAATATACAAGAACAGAAATTATAACAAACTGTCTCTCAGACCACAGTGCAATCAAACTGGAACTCAGGACTAAGAAACTCAATCAAAACCACTCAACTACATGGAAACTGAACAACCTGTTCCTAAATGACTACTGGGTACATAACGAAATGAAGGCAGAAATAAAGATGTTCTTAGAAACCAATGAGAACAAAGATACAACATACCAGAATCTCTGGGACACATTTAAAGCAGTGTGTAGAGGGAAATTTATAGCACTAAATGCCCACAAGAGAAAGCAGGAAAGATCTAAAATTGACACTCTAACATCGCAATTAAAAGAACTAGAGAAGCAAGAGCAAACACATTCGAAAGCTAGCAGAAGGCAAGAAATAACAAAGATCAGAGCAGAACTGAAGGAGATAGAAACACAAAAAACCGTCCAAAAAATCAATGAATCCAGGAGTTGGTTTTTTGAAAAGATCAACAAAATTGACAGACCACTAGCAAGACTAATAAAGAATAAAAGAGAGAAGAATCAAATCGACGCAATTAAAAATGATAAAGGGGATATCACCACCGACCCCACAGAAATACAAACTACCATCAGAGAATACTATAAACACCTCTATGCAAATAAACTGGAAAATCTAGAAGAAATGGAAAATTTCCTGGACACTTACACTCTTCCAAGACTAAACCAGGAAGAAGTTGAATCCCTGAATAGACTAATAGCAGGCTCTGAAATTGAGGCAATAATTAATAGCCTGCCAACCAAAAAAAGTCCAGGACCAGATGGATTCACAGCTGAATTCTACCAGAGGTACAAGGAGGAGTTGGTACCATTCCTTCTGAAACTATTCCAATCAATAGAGAAAGAGGGAATCCTCCCTAACTCATTTTATGAGGCCAACATCATCCTGATACCAAAGCCTGGCAGAGACACAACAAAAAAGAGAATTTTAGACCAATATCCCTGATGAACATCGATGCAAAAATCCTCAATAAAGTATTGGCAAACCGGATTCAGCAACACATCAAAAAGCTTATCCACCATGATCAAGTGGGCTTCATCCCTGGGATGCAAGGCTGGTTCAACATTCGCAAATCAATAAACATAATCCAGCATATAAACAGAACCAAAGACAAGAACCACATGATTATCTCAATAGATGCAGAAAAGGCTTTTGACAAAATTCAACAGCCCTTCACGCTAAAAACGCTCAATAAATTCGGTATTGATGGAACGTACCTCAAAATAATAAGAGCTATTTATGACAAACCCACAGCCAATATCATACTGAATGGGCAAAAACTGGAAAAATTCCCTTTGAAAACAGGCACAAGACCGGGATGCCCTCTCTCACCACTCCTACTCAACATAGAGTTGGAAGTTCTGGCTAGGACAATGAGGCAAGAGAAAGAAATCAAGGGTATTCAGTTAGGAAAAGAAGAAGTCAAAGTGTCCCTGTTTGCAGATGACATGATTGTATATTTAGAAAACTCCATTGTCTCAGCCCAAAATCTCCTTAAGCTGATAAGCAACTTCAGCAAAGTCTCAGGATACAAAATTAATGTGCCAAAATCACAAGCATTCTTATACACCAGTAACAGACAAACAGAGAGCCAAATCAGGAATGAACTTCCATTCACAATTGCTTCAAAGAGAATCAAATACCTAGGAATCCAACTTACAAGGGATGTGAAGGACCTCTTCAAGGAGAACTACAAACCACTGCTCAGTGAAATCAAAGAGGACACAAACAAATGGAAGAACATACCATGCTAATGGATAGGAAGAATCAATATCTTGAAAATGGCCATACTGCCCAAGGTTATTTATAGATTCACTGCCATCCCCATCAAGCTACCAATGAGTTTCTTCACAGAATTGGGAAAAACTGCTTTAAAGTTCATATGGAACCAAAAAAGAGCCCGCATCTCCAAGACAATCCTAAGTCAAAAGAACAAAGCTGGAGGCATCACGCTACCTGACTTCAAACTATACTACAAGGCTACAGGACCAAAACAGCATGGTACTGGTACCAAAACAGAGATATAGACCAATGGAACAGAACAGAGTCCTCAGAAATAATACCACACATCTACAGCCATCTGATCTTTGACAAACCTGAGAGAAACAAGAAATGGGGAAAGGATTCCCTATTTAATAAATGGTGCTGGGAAAATTGGCTAGCCATAAGTAGAAAGCTGAAACTGGATCCTTTCCTTACTCCTTATATGAAAATTAATTCAAGATGGATTAGAGACTTAAATGTTAGACCTAATACCATAAAAATCCTAGAGGAAAACGTAGGTAGTACCATTCAGGACATAGGCATGGGCAAAGACTTCATGTCTAAAATACCAAAAGCAACATCAGCAAAAGCCAAAATTGACAAATGGGATCTCATTAAACTAAAGAGCTTCTGCACAGCAAAAGAAACTACCATCAGAGTGAACAGGCAACCTACAGAATGGGAGAAAATTTTTGCAATCTACTCATCTGACAAAGGGCTAATATCCAGAACCTACAAAGAACTCAACCAAATTTACAAGAAAAAAACAAACAACCCCATCAAAAAGTGGGCAAAGGATATGAACAGACATTTCTCAAAAGAAGACATTCATACAGCCAACAGACACATGAAAAAATGCTCATCATCACTGGCCATCAGAGAAATGCAAATCAAAACCACAATGAGATACCATCTCACACCAGTTAGAATGGCGATCATTAAAAAGTCAGGAAACAACAGGTGCTGGAGAGGATGTGGAGAAATAGGAACACTTTTACACTGTTGGTGGGATTGTAAACTAGTTCAACCATTATGGAAAACAGTATGGCGATTCCTCAAGGATCTAGAACTGGATGTACCATATGACCCAGCCATCCCATTAGTGGGTATATACCCAAAGGATTATAAATTATGCTGCTATAAAGACACATGCACACGTATGTTTATTGCAGCACTATTCACAATAGCAAAGACTTGGAATCAACCCAAATGTCCATCAGTGACAGATTGGATGAAGAAAATGTGGCACATATACACCATAGAATACTATGCAGCCATCAAAAAGGATGAGTTTGTGTCCTTTGTAGGGACATGGATGGAGTTGGAAACCATCATTCTTAGCAAACTATCACAAGAGCAGAAAACCAAACACCGCATGTTCTCACTCATAGGTGGGAACTGAACAATGAGATCATTTGACTCAGGAAGGGGAACATCACACACACCGGGGCCTATCATGGGGAGGGGGGATGGGGAGGGGGGAGGGATTGCATTGGGAGTTATACCTGATGTAAATGACGAGTTGATGGGTGCAGCACACCAACAAGGCACGAGTATACAACTTAAAGTATAATAATAATAAATAAATTTAAAAAAATGTTTAGGGTTAGAAGATGGGAAACAGGAAAGCAAAACTTGGGAACACAGCTATGGTTACAGAGTGAATGAGATATCCATTTTAAAAGTTTTTGTCTATAAACTGACTTCTACTAGAAGCTCTTTTGATTTAAAAATATCTAACAGAATGTTTAAAGTTAACTAAGGAAAATTAATAGGGCAATACCAGGGTAGCCTTGTTTTACCCATTTCATTTATGTTCCCACTTGGGCTGCTGAAAAGGAAATTGGTACTGGGATGGGTGATGAACCTCTACAGTTCATCTGCTTCTGACTGATTTCCAAAATCAAGCACGATTTTTAAAAACTACCCTCTTGCTTTGGATTCATTCACTCTTTTCCCTTCCATTCATCTTGAAAATTAAGAGTTGAGTATTGACCTGTAATGTGTGCTGACCCCTTTCCAGAATAAAGATGAGATCTACTTCTTTTGTTTTATATTTACTTTAAACTTTTCTTTCTAATTCAATGAAACCATTAGAAAGCAGTGCACCTGAACCGTAGTATTTTAATCATTCATGGAACGGTTTCCTTTTTTTTTTTGAGGATTATTTATTTATTTATTTATTTATTTTATTATACTTTAACTTCTAGGGTACATGTGCACAATGTGCAGGTTTGTTACATATGTATAATTGTGCCATGTTGGTGTGCTGCACCCATCAACTAGTCAGCATGCTTCAACTCATCATTTACATCAAGTATAACTCCCAATGCCATCCCTCCCCACTTCATCCTCCCCATAATAGGCCCAAGTGTGTGATGTTCCCCTTCCAGAGTCCCAGTGATCTCATAGTTCAATTCCCACCTATGAATGAGAACATACGGTGTTTGGTTTTCTGTTCTTGCGATAGCTTACTGAGAAAGTTCTTTGTAAAGTGTGAATTCATCACACAGTTATACCTTTCTTTCCATGGAGCGGTTTGCTAACATTGTTTTTGTGTAATCTGCAAAGGGACATATGGGAGCACATTGAGGCCCATAGTGAAAAAGGAAATATCCTCAGATAAAAACTAGAGAGAAGCTTTTGGTGAAACTCCTTTGTGATGTGTGAATTCATCTCACTGTGTTACACTGTTCTTTTCATTGAGCAGTTTGCTAACACTGCTTTCATGGAATCTGCAAAGGGATATTTGGGAGCACATTGAGGTCTATAGTTAAAAAGGAAATGTCCTCAGTTAAAAACTAGAAACTTTCTGAGAAACTGCATTGTGATGTGTGAATTCACTGAACACAGTTGCACTGTTCTTTTCATTGAGCAGTTTGCTAACAGTTTTCGTGGAATCTGCAAAGGGATATATGGGAGAGCATTGACGCCTATGATGAAAAAGGAAATATCCTCAAATAATAAGTAGAAATAAGCTTCCTGAGAAGCTTCTATGTGATGTGTGAATTCATCTCATGAGTTACACTGTTCTTTTCATTAGGCAGTTTGCTAACTCTGTTTTCGTGGAATCTGCAAAGGAACATTTTGGAGTGCATTGAAAATTTAGGTAATAAAGGAAATATCCTCATATTAGAACTAGAAAGACTCTTTCTAAGAAACTGCTTTGTGATGTGTTAATTCATCTCACAGAGTTAAATGATTCTTTTCATTTAGCAGTTAGATAGCACTGTTTTTGGGGAATCTGAGAAGGGATATTTCGGATTGCATTGAAGCCTATCTTGACAAAGGAAATAAAATCAGATAAAAACTACAAAGAAGCATTCTGAGAAAGTTCTTTGTGATGGTGGAATTCCTCTCAAATACTTAAATCTTTCTTTTCATGGAGCCATTTTCTAACACTGTTTTCGTGGAAACAGCAAAGGGATATTGAGGAGCTCATTGAGGCCGATTTTGAAAAACTAAATATCCTCAAATAAAAACTGGAAAGAAAATTTCTGAGAAACTGCTTTGTGATATGTTAATTCACCTCACCGTGTTACACTGTTCTTTTCACTGAGTAGTTTGCTAACACTGTTTTCATGGAATATGCAAAGGGATATCTGGGAGCACACCGAGATATATAGTAAAAAAGGGAATATCCTCACATAAAAACTAGAAAGAAGCTTTCTGAGGAACTGCTTTGTGATGTGTGAATTCAACTCACCGCATTAAAGAGTTCTTTTCTTTGAGCAGTTTGCTAACACAGTTTTCATGGAATCTGCAATGTTATATTTCAGCGTGCATTGAAGCTTAAGGTGACAAAGGAAGTACACTCATATAAAAACTAGAAAGACACTTTCTGAGGAAATGCTTTCTGATGTGCAAATTCTTGTCACAGGGTTACTGGATTCTTTTCATGGAGCAGTTTGGTTTGGTAACACTGTTTTTGTCAATCTGAGAAGGGATATTTTGGATCGCTTTGAAGCCTACAGTGACAAAGGAAATATCCTCAAATAAAAACTAGAAAGAAGCTTTCTGAGAAAGTTCTTCCTGATGTGTGAATTCATTTCACAGAGTTACACCTTTTTTTTCATGGAGCAGTTGTCCAACACTGTTTTCCTGGAATCTGCAAAGGAATATTTGTGAGCACATTGAGGCCTATAGTGAAAAAGGGCATATCCTCAGATAAAAACTAGAATGAAGCTTTCTGAAAAACTGCTTTGTGATGTGTGAATTCATTTCACCAAGTTACACTGTTCTTTTCATTGAATAGTTTGCTAACGTTGTTTTCTTGGAATCTCTAATGGGATATTCTGGAGTGCATTGAATCTTGTGGTGACAAAGGAAATATCCTCAGACAAAAACTAGAAAGAAGCTTTCTGAGAAACTGCTTTCTGATTTGTGAATTCATCTCACAGAGTTACATGATTCTTTTAATATATCAGTTTTTCAGAACAGTTTTTGGGCAAATCTGCGAAGGGATATTTGGGATAGCATAGCACACTGAAGCCTATGGTGGAAAAGTAATTATCCACATGTAAAAACTAGAAAGAAGCCTTCTGAGAAACCACTTTGTGATGTGTTAACTCATCTCACAGAGTTACACAATTCTTTTCTTAGAGCAGTTTGGTAGCACTGTTTTTGGGGAATCTGAGAAGGGATATTTTGGATCACATTGAAGCCTATGGTGACAAAGCTAATATCCTCAGATAAAACCTAAAAAGAAGCTTTCTGAGAAACTGCTTTGTGATGTGTGAATTCATCTCACAGAGTTACACTGTTCTTTTCATTAAGCCATTTGCTAACAATGTTTTCTTGGAATCTGCAATAGGATATTTGGGAGCACATTGAAGCCTATGGTGAAAATGGAAATATCCTTAGATAAAAACCAAAAAGATGCATTCTGAGAAATTGCTTTGTGATGGCTGAATTCATGTCACAGAGTTACACTGTTCTTTTCATTGATCAGATTGCTATCACTGTTATCTTGGAATTGGCAATGGGATATTTTGAGCACATTGAAGCTTAGGGTGACAAAGGAAATATCCTCTGACAAAAATTAAAGAGAAGCTTTCTTAGAAACTGCTTTGTGGCTTTTTAGTTCCTCTCACAGAGTTACATGATTCTTTTCATGGAGCACTTTGATATCACTTTTTTTTTTTTTTTTTTGAGGTGGAGTCTTGTTTTGTCACCCAGGCTGGAGTGCAGTGGCCTTATCTCAGCTCACTTCAAGCTCCGCCTCCTGGGTTCACGCCATTCTCCTGCCTCAGCCTCCTGAGTAGCTGGACATACAGGCACCCACCACCTCGCCTGGCTAGTTTTTTGTATTTCTTAGAGATGGGGTTTCACCAGGTTAGTCAGTATGGTCTCGATCTCCTGACCTCATGATCTGCCCATCTCCGCCTCCCAAAGTGCTGGGATTACAGGCTTGAGTCACCACGCCTGGCCTGATCTCACTGCTTTTATGGAATCTTTAATATTAAAAAAAGAAATATCTTCAGATTTAAACTAGAAAGAAGTGGATGGTGGAAAAGGAAATATCCTCAGATAAAAACTAGAAAGAAGCTTTCCAAGAAATTTGTGATGGGTGAATTAATCACACAGTGTTACACCTTTGTATTCTTTGAGCAGTTTGGTAGCACTGTTTTTATGGAATCTACAAGGGGATATTTAGGAGCTCCTAGAGGCCTATGATGAAAAATGAAATAACTTCAGATAAAAACTGGAGAGAAGTTTTGCAAGAAACATTTTTTGATATGTCCATTCATCTTATGAAGTTTAACCTTTTTGTTGATTGAGCAGTTTGAGATCACTGTTTTTGTGGTATCTGAGAAGAGATATTTGGGATCACATTGAAGCCTATGGTGAAAACGGAAATATCCTCAGATTTGAACTAGAAAGAACCTTTCTTAGAAATGTTTTGTGATGGGTGAATTCATCTCACAGACTTACAGCTTTCTTTTCATTGAGCCATTTGGTAACACTGTTTTGTGGAATCTGCAAAGGGATATTCAGGTGCGCATTGAGTCCAATGGCAAAAAAGGAAATATCTTCAGGTAAAAGCTGCAGAGAAGCTTTCTGAAAAACTCCTTTGTGATATGTGCATTCATCTCATAGAGCTAAATGTTTCTGTTGAGGGAGCACTTTGGTGTGTTTCTTTTTGTGGTGTCTTAGAACGGATATTTGGGAGCGCATTGAAAAATATGGTGGAATAGGAAATATCCTCAGAAAAAAATTAGAAACTAATTTTTTTCCTGAGAAACTACTTTTTGATGGGTGAATTCATCTCACAGAGTTAAACCATTCTTTTCATTGTGCAGGGTGATAGCACTGTTTTTGTGGAATCTGCAGTGGAGTATTTGGGAGCACATAGAGGCCTAAGGTGAAAAAAGAAAATTCTTCAGGTAAAAACTGGAGAGAACCTTTTGGAGAAACTCCTCTGTGAGGTGTGCATTTGTCTCATAGAACTAAACATTTCTGTTGAGATAGCACTTGGGCATCACTGTTTTTGTGATGTGAGAGACAGGAAATTTTGGAGCACATTGAAGCCTATGGTGGAAAAGGAAATATCCTCAGATAAAAATGACACAGAAGCTTTCTGAGAAACTGTTTTGTGATGGGCCAATTTATCTCACAGAGTTACATCATTCCTTTCATGGAGCTGTTTGTTAGCACTGTTTTTGTGGAATCTGCAGAAGGATATTTTGGAGCTCATAGGAGTCTGAGGTGAAGAAATAAAATCTTCAGGTAACAACTGGAAAGAAGCTTTCAGAGAAACTTCTTTGTGATGTGTGCATTTGTCTCATAGAGCTCTACGTTTCTGTTGAGGGAGCAGTTTGGCATCACTGTTTTTGTGGTGTATGAGAAGGAATATTTAGAGCGCATTGAGGCCTATGGTGAAAAAGGAAATATCCTCAGACAAAAACTAGAAAGAAGCTTTCTGACAAACTGGTTTGTGGTGTGCTAATTCATCTCACAGAACTGCATGATCTTTTTCTAGGAATAGTTTGGTAGCCCTGTGTTGGGGGCATCTGAGAAGGGGTATTTTTGATCACATTGAAGCCTACGGTGACAAAGGAAATATCCTCAGACAAAAAAAAAAAAGAAATTTTCAGAGAAATGGCTTTGTAATGTGTGAATTCATCTCAAAGAGTTACACCATACTTTTCATTGAAACGTCTGCTAACACTTTTTTCGTGTAATCTCCAATGGGATATTCTGTAGTGCATTGAGGAATGTGGTGAAAAAGATAATATCTTCAGATAAAAACCAGAAAGAAGCTTTCAGAGAAACAGCTTTGTGAGGACTGAATTCATCCCACAGAGGTACACCATTCTTTACATGGAGAACTTTGGTAGCACTGTTTATGGGGAATCTGAGAAGGGATACTTTGGATTCCATTGAAGCCTATGGTGACAAAGAAAATATTCTTACATAAAAACTAGAAAGAAGCTTTCTGAGAAACTGCCTTGTGATGTGTGTATTCATCTCACAGAGTTACTGAGTTACTGGATTCTTTTCTTGGAGGAGTTTGCTAACTGTTTTCGTGGAATCTGCAATAGGATATTTGGGAGCGCTTTGAAACCTATGGTGACAAAGGAAATATTCACAGGCAAAAACCAATAAGAAGCTTTCTGAGAAACTGCTTGTGATGTGTGAATTCATCTCACAGATTTACACTTTTCTTTTCAGGGAGCAGTTTGCTAACACTACTTTCGTGTAATCTGCAAAGGGATATTTGCGAGCGCACTGAGGCCTACACTGAAAAAGGAAATATCCTCATACAAAAACTAGAAAGAAGCTTTCTGAGAAACTGCTTTGTGATTTGTGAATTCATCCCACAGAGTTATATGATTCTTTCATGGAGTAGTTTGGTAGCACTGGTTTTGGGGAATCAGAGAAGGGATATTTTAGATTGCATTGAAGCCTTTAGTTACACAGGAAATATCCTCAGATAAAAACTATAAAGAAGCTTTCTGAGAAATTTATGTGTGATGTCTGTATTCACCTCACAGAGTTACACCAATCTTTTCATTGAGAAATTTGCTAACACTTTTCTCGTGGAATCTGCAATGGGATATTCAGGAGTGCAAGGAGGTTTATGGTGAAAAAGCAAATATCCTGAGATAAAAACTAGAAAGAAGTTTTCTGAGATACCACTTTGGGATGTGTTAATTCATCTAACAGAGTAACAAGATACTTTTCATACATCATTTTGGTAACACACATTTTGGATCGCATTGAAGCCTATGGGGACAAAGAAAATATCCTCAGACAAAAACCAAAAAACAGCTTTCTGAGAAACTGCTTTGTGATGTGTGAATTCATCTCACAGGGTAACACCTTTCTTTTCATGGTGCAGTTTGTTAACTCTATTTTCATGGAATCTACAATGTTAAATTTGTGAGCTAGTTGAGACCTATGGTGAAAAAGGAAATATCCTCAGATAAAAACTACAAAGAAACTTTCTGTGAAACTGTGTTCAGGAGCGCTTTGAGGAATATGGTGAAAAAGGAAATATCCTCAGATAAAAACTAGAAAGAGTTTTTCTGTGAAACATCTGTGTGATATGTGAACTCATCTCACAGAGTTACACCATTCTTTTCAAGGAAAGTTTGTTAGCACTGTTTCTGGGGAATCTGAGAAGTGATATTTTGGGGTACATTGAAGCCTTTGCTGAAGTATCCTCAAATAAAAACTCGAAGTAAGCTTTCTGATAAACTAAGATGTGAGAATTCATCTCACAGAGTTACACTGTTGTTTTCATTGAGCAGTTTGATAACACTGTTTTTGTGGAATCTGCTATGAGATATTTCAGAGTGCATTGAAGCTTATGGTGACAAAGGAAATATTTTCTGACAAAAAACAAAAAGAACCTATCTCAAAAACTGTTTTATGATGTGTGAATTCATCTCACCAATTTATACCTTTCTTTTCATGGAGCAGTTTGCTAACACTAAATTCGTGGTATCTGCAAAGGGATATTCACAAGGACCTTCTGGCTAATGGTGAGAAAAGAAACATTCTACAACAAAAACGAGAAAGAAGCTTTCTGAAAAACTGTTTTGTGATTTCTGAGTTCATCTCAGAGAGTTACATGATTCTTTGCATGGAGCGGTTTGGTGATACTGTTTTTGGGGAATCTGGGAAGCAATATATTGGATAGCATTGATGTCTATGGTGACAAAGGACATATCCTTAGTTGAAATCTAGAAAGAAACTTTCTGAGAAAGTTCTTTGTGATGTGTGAATTTGTACCACATAGTTACAGCTTTCTTTTCATGGAGCAGCTTGCTAACACAGTTTTCATGGAATCTGAAATGGGATATTCCAGAGCGCTTTAATGTCTATCCTCAGATAAAATCTAGAAAGAAGCTTTCTGAGAAAGTTTTTTGTGATGTGTGAATTCACCTCACAGAGTTACACTGTTCTTTGCATTGAGCAGTTTGTTTACACTTTTTCTTGGAATCTGCAATCTGATATTTCAGAGCACATTGAAGCTTATGGTGACAACGGAAATATTCTCAGATAAAAACTAGAAAGAAGCTTTCTGACAAATTGCTTTGTGATGTTTTAATTCATCTCACACAGTTACATGATTCTTTTCATGGAACAGTTTGGTAGCACTGTTTTTGGTGAATCTGAGAAGGGATATTTTGGATGGCATTTAAACCTATGGTGACAAAGGAAATATTCTCAGATAAAAACTAGAAAGAAATATTCTCAGATAAAAACTTGAGAAAGTTCTTTGTGATGTGTGAATTCATCTCACAGAGTTACACCTTTCTTTGCAAGGAGCAGTTTACTAACACTGTTTTCATGGAATCTGCCAAGGACATTTGGGAGGGCATTGAGGTCTATGGTGACAAAAGAAATATCCTCAGATTAAATCTAGAAAGAAGCTTTCTGAGAAACTGCTTTGTGATAGGTGAATTCATGTCACAGAACTACACCATTCTTTTTTTGAGCCGTTTGATTATACTGTTTTCATGGATTCTGTAAAGTATATTTCTGAGTACATTGAAGCCTATGGTGACAAAGGAAATATCTCCATTGAAATAACAAAAACAAGCTTTCTGAGAAACTGCTTTCTGATGTGTGCATTCAAATCACTGAGTTACCTGCTTTTTTCATTGAAATGTTTGCTCACACTGTTTTCTTGGAATCTATGATTGGATATTTAGGAGTGCTTTGAAGCTTATTGTGAAAAAGTAAATATCCTCAGATAAAAACTAGAAAGAAACATTCTGAGAAACTGTTTTGTGATTTGTGAATTCATCACACAGAGTTACACGATTCTTTTCATGGATCAGTTTGACAGCTCTGTTTTTGGGGATCCAAAAAACAGATCCAAACATATCTGAGATGGGATATTTTGGATTGCATTGAAGCCTATGGTGAGAAAGGAAATATCCTCAGATAAAAGCTAGAAAGAAGCTTTCTGAGAACGTTCTTTGTGATGTGTGAATTCATCTCACAGAATTACACCTCTCTTTTCATGGAGCAGTTTGCCAACACGGCTTTGCTGTAATCTGCAAAGGGATATTTGGGAGCGCCTTGAGGCCTATGGTGAAAAAGGAAATATCCTCAGGTAAAAAATGTAAAGAAGCTGTCCGAGAAATTGCTTTGTGATGGGTGAATTAATCTCACAGAGTTACACCTTTATTTTCATGGAGAAGTTTGGTAGCACTACTTTTGGGGAATCTACAAAGGGATATTCAGGAGCTCATAGAAGTCTTTGGTGAAAAAGGAAATATCTGCAGATAAAAACTAGACAGAAGGATTTTGAGAAACTGTTTTGTGATGTGTGTATTCATCTCACAGAGATAAATCATGTTGTTGATTGATCATTTTGGCATCACTGTTTTTGTGTTGTCTCAAGGAATATTTGGGAGTGCATTGGCATTGATGGTGGAAAAGTAAATATGCACAGATCAAAACTAGAAAGAAGCTTTCAGAGAGACTATTTTGTGGTGGGTGTATTCATCTCACAGTGTTATTTCTTTCTTTTCATTGAATAGTTTGTTAACACTGTTTACTAGAAAATGCAAAGGGATATTCAGGAGCGGGTAGAGGCCAATGTTGAAAAAGGAAATATCTTCAGGTAAAAACTGGAGAGAAAGTCTTTGATAACTCCTTCGTGATGTGTGCATTCATCTCATGTTGGTAAAGCTTTCTGTTGAGAAAGTAGTTTGGCATCACTGTTTCTGTGATGTCTGTGAAGGGATATTTGGGAGCACATGGAAGCCGGTGGTGGAAAAGGAAATATCCTGACATAAAAACTAGAAAGAAGCTGTCTGAGAAATTTCTTTGTGATGGCTGAATTCATCATACGGAGTTACACCTTGGTTTTCTTTGAGCAGCTTGGTAGCACTGTTTTTTATGGAATCTGCAAAGGGATATTCAGAAGCTCCTAGAGTCCTACAGTTGAAAAGGAAATAGCTTCAGATAAAAACTAGAAAGAAGCTTTTCAAGAAACAGTTTTGTGATGTGTGTATTCACTTCATAGAGTTTAACCTTTCTGTTGATTAAGCAGTTTGGCATCACTGTTTTTGTGGTGTCTGAGAGGAGTTTTTTGGCAGCACATTGAAGCCTATGGTGAAAAAGAAAATATCCTCAGATAAAAACTAGAAAGATGCTTTGTGAGAAACTGCTTTGTGATGGGTGAATTCATCTCACAGAATTACACTTTTCTTTTCAAGGAGCAGTTTGCTAACACTATTTTTCTATAATCTGCAAAGGGATATTCACCAGTGCCTTCAGGTAAATGGTGAAAAGGGAACTATTCTCAGAAACAAAGTAGAAAGAAGCTTTCTGAGAAACGGCTTTTTGATTTGTAAATTTATCTCACAGAGTTATACGATTCTTTTCATGGAACAGTTTGATAGCACTCTTTTTGGGGAATCTAAGAAGGGATATTTTGGATCATATGGAAGCTTATGGTGACAACGAAAATATCCTCAGATAAAATCTAGAAAGAAACTTTCTGAGAAAGTTCTTTTTTTTTTTTGGTATCTGCAATGGGATATTCTGGAGCACATTGAGGAATAAGGTGAGGAATAAGGTGAAAAAGGAAATATCCTAGATAAAAACTGGAAAGAAGCTTTCTGAGACACAGTTTTGTGATGTGTGAATTCATCTCACAGAGTTACACCATTCTGTTCATGGAGCAGTTTGGTAACTCTGTTTTTGGGGAATCTGAAAAGGGATATTTTGGATCGCATTGAAGCCTATGGTGACAAAGGAAATATCCCTAGATAAAACCAGAAAAAAAAAACTTTTTGTAAAAGCTCTTTGTGATGTGTGAATGCATCTCACAGAGTTAAACATTTCTTTCCCTGGAGCAGTTTGCTAACACTGCCTTCATGGAATCTGCAATGAGATATTCCGGAGCCCATTGATGCCTACAGTGAAAAATGAATTATCCTCAGATAAAAACTAGAACGAATCCTTCTGAGAAACAGTTTTGTGATGTGTGAATTCATCTTACAGAGATTAACCATTCTTTTCACTGAGCAGTTTGATAACTCTGTTTTCTTGGAATCTACAAAGGGATATTTGTGAGCGCTTTGAGGTCTATGGTGAAAAAGGAAATATCCTCAGATAAAAACTAGATAAAAGTTTTTTGAGAAACTGTTTGTGATGGGTGAATTCATCTCACAGAGTTACACTTTTCTTTTCAAGGAGCAGTTTGCTAGCAATATTGTAGAATCTGCAAAGGGATATTCATAAGCACCTTCAGGCAAATGCAGAAAAAGCAATTATCCTCAAACGGAAACTGGAAAGAAGTTTTCTGAGAAAATACTTTGTGATTGGTGAATTCATCTCACAAAATTACACCATTATTTTCATTGAGAAGTTTGCTAACACTTTTTTTGGAAGCCACGATTAGATATTCAGGAGCACAATGAGGAATATGGTGTCAAAGTAAGTATCCTCAGATAAAAACTAGAAAAAGCTTTCTGAGAAAGTTCCTTATGATGAGTTAATTCATCTCATAAAGTTACACCTTCCTTTTCACTGAGCAGTTTGATAACACTGTTTTCATGGAATCTGCAATAGGATATTTGGGGGCACTTTGAAGCCTATGTTGACAAAGGAAATATTCTCAGATAAAAACCAAAAAGAAGCTTTCTGTGAAACTTCTTTGTGATGTGTGAATTCATCACACAGAATTACACTGTTCTTTTCATTGAGCAGTTTGCTAACACTGTTTTCTTGGAATCTGCAATGTAGTGTTTCAGAGCGCATTGAAGCTTATGGTGACAAATGAAATATCCTCAGACAAGAACTAGAAAGAAGCTTTTTGAGAAACTGCTTTGTGATGTGTGAATTCATCTCACTGAGTTGCACTGTTCCTTTCATACAGCAGTTTGCTAATACTGTTTTCATGGAATCTGCAAAGGGATATTTGGGACCACATTGAGGCCAATGGTGAAAAAGGAAATATCCTCACATCAAATCTAGAAAGAAGTTTTCCGAGAAACTGCTTTGTGACGGGTGAATTCATTCCACAGTGCTATACTGTTCTTTTCTTAGAGCCATTTGACAACACTGCTTTAGTGGAGTCTGCAAAAGGATATTTCTGAGTCCATTGAAGCCTATGGTGACAAAGGAGCTATCCCCATTGAGAAATCAAAAGAAGCTTTCTGAGAAACTGCTTTGTGATGTGTGAATTCAACTCACAGAGTTACCCCTTTCTTTTCATTGAGCCGTTTGCTAGCACTGTTTTATTGGAATCTACAATGGGATATTTCAGAGTGCATTGCAGCTTATTGTGAAAAAGTCAATACCCTTAAACAAAAAGTAGAAAGAAACATTCTGAGAAATTGTTTTGTGGTTTGTGAATTCATCACACAGAGTTAAACTATTCTTTTCATGGATCAGTTTGACAGCTCTGTTTTTGGGGAGTCTGAGAAAGGATATTTTGGATTGCAATGAAGCCTATGATGACAAAGGAAATATCCTCAGATAAAAATTATAAAGAAGGGTTCTGAGAAACTGCTTTGTGATGTGTGAATTCATCTCATGGAGTTACACCTTTCTTTTCATAGAGGAGTTTCCAAACACTGTTATTTTCGTGGAGACTGCAAAGGGATACTTGGGAGCGCATTGAAGCCTATGGTGAAAAAGGAAATATCCTCAGATAAAAACTAGAAGAAAGCTTTCTGAGAAACTGTTTGTGATGGGTGAATTCAACCCACAGAGATATACTATTCTTTTCATTGAGTATTCTGCTTACACTGTTTTCTTGGAATCTACAATGGCATATTTCAGAGTGCATTGAAGCGTATTGTGAAAAGTTAAATATCCTCAGATGAAAACTAGAAAGAAACTTTCTGAGGAACTTCTTTGTAATTTGTGAATTCATCTCACAGAGTAATCTGATGCTTTCAATGGATCAGTTTGATAGCACTGTTTTTGGGGAATCTTAGAAGGGATATTTTTTCATGCAATCTGCAATAGGATATTTGGGAGCACATTGAAACCTACGGTGACAAAGGAAATATCTTCACATAAAATCCGAAAAGGTTTCTGAGAACCTGCTTTTTGCTGTGTATTTCATTTCACAGAGTTACATTGTTCTTTTCATTGAGCAGTTTGCTAACACTGTTTTCTTTTAATCTGCAATGGGAAATGTCATAGCACATTGAAGCTTATGGTGACAAAGGAAATATCCACAGAGAAAAACTAGAAAGAAGCTTTCTGAGAAACTGCTTTGTGATTTGTGAATTCATCTCACAGAGTTACATGATTGTTTTCATGGAGTAGTTTGGTAGCACTGTTTTTGGGGAATCTGAGAAGGGATAATTTGGATCGCTTTGAAGCCTATGGTAACTAAGGAAATGTCCTGAGATAAAAAGTAGAAAAAAAGCTTTCTGAGACAGTTCCTTGTGCTGTGTGAATTCATCTCACAGAGAAACACCTTTCTTTTCATGGACAAGATTGCTAACACAGTTTTGTGGAAACTGCCAAGGGTATTTGCGAGTGCATTGAGGCCTATACTGAAAAAGGAAATATCCTCCTAGAAAAAGGAGAAAGAAGATTTCTGAGAAACTGCTTAGTGATGTGTGAATTCAATTCAAAGAATTACACTTTTCTTTTCATTGAGCAGTTTGCTAAAACTGTTTTCCTGGAATCTATGATGGGATATTTCAGAGGGCATTGAAGCTTATTGTGAAAAAGTAAATATTCTCAGACAAAAACTAGAAAGAAACATTCTGAGAAACTGCTTTGTGATTTGTGAATTCATTGCACAGAGTTACACGATTCTTTTCATGGATGAGTTTGTTAGCTCTGTTTTTGGGGAATTGAAGAAGGGATATTTAGGATCGAATTGAGCCTATGGTGACAAAGGAAATATCCGCAGATAAAAACTAGAAAGAAGATTTCTGAGAAAGTTCTTTGTGATGTGTGAATTCCTCTCACCAAGTTACACCATTCTTATCATGGAGCTGTTTGCTAAACCTGTTTTTGTGGAATCTGCAAAGGGATATTTGGGAGCGCATAGAGGCCTGTGGAGCAAAGGAAATATCCTCATATAAAAACTAGAAAGAAGCTTTCTGAGAAACTGTTTTGCAATGTGTGAAATCATCTCACAGAGTTACACTGTTCTTTTCATTGAGAGGTTTGCTAACACTGTTTTCTTGTAATCTGCAATGTGATATTTCAGAGCACATTGAAGATTATGGTGAAAAAGGAAATATCCTCAGACAAAAAAAGAAACTTTCTGAGAAACTGCTTTGGGATTTATGAATTCATCTCAAAGCATTACACTATTATTTTCATGGCTCAGTTTTATATCTTTGTTTCTGTGGAAACTGAGAAGGGATATTTTGGATCACATTGAAGCCTATGATGACAAAGGAAATATCCTCATATAAAAACAAGAAAGAAGCTCTCTGAGAAAGATCTTTGTGATGTGTGAATTCATCTCAGAGAGTTACACCTTTCTTTCCATGGAGCAGTTTGCTAATGCTGTTTTCGTGTAATGTGCAAAGGTATATTTGGGAGTGCATTGAGGCTTATGGTGAAAAAGGAAATATCCTCAGGTAATAACTAGCAGGAAACATTCTGAGAAACTACTTTGTGATGTGTGAATTCATCTCACAGAGTTACACTGTTCTTTTCATTTAGCAGCCTGCTAACACTGTTTTCTTGGAATCTGCAATGGGATATTTAAGAGTGCATTGAAACTTATGGTGACAAAGGAAATATCTTCGTATAAAACTAGTAAGAAACTTTCTGAGAAACTGCTTTGACATGTACTAATTCATATCACTGAATTACACGATTCTTTTCATGGAACAGTTTTGTAGCACTGTTTTTGGGTAAAGTGAGAAGGAATATTTTGGATCCCAAGAAGAATATCGTGACTAAGGAAATATCCTCAGATAAAAACTAGAAAGAAGCTTTCTGAGAGAGTTCTTCATGATATGTGAATTCATCTCATAGAGTTACACCTTTCTTTTCATGGAGCAGTTTGCTAACACTGTTTTCGTGGAATCTCCAAAGACATATTTTGGAGTGCATTGAGACCTATAGTGAAAAAGGAAATATCCTCAGATAAAAACTGGAAAGAAACTTTCTGAGAAACTGCTTGGTGATGTGTGAATTCATCACACAGAGTTACACCGTTCTTTTCATTAAGCAGTTTTCTAACACTGTTCTCTTGGAATCTGCAATGGGATATTTTGGAGTGCTTTGGAGCTAATGGTGACAAAAGAAATATCCTGAGACAAAAACTAGAAAGAAGCTTTTGGAGAAACTGCTTTGTGGTGTGTGAATTCATGTCACAGAGTTACACGATCCTTTTCATGCAGCAGTTTGTTAACACATTTTTGGGGGAATCTGAGAAGGGATATTTTGGATTGCATTTTGGCATTTGGTGACAAAGAAAATATCCTCAAGTGAAAACTAGAAAGAAGTTTTCTGAGAAAAACTTTGAGATGTGTTAATTTATCTGATAGCATTGTATGATTCTTTTCATGAGGCAGTTCTGTATCACTGTTTTTGGGGAATCTGAGAAGGGACATTTTGGGCCACATTGAAGATTATGGTGACAAAGGAAATATCTACATATAAAAACTTGCAAGAAGCTGTCTGAGAAACTGCTTTGTGATGTGTGAATTCATCTCTCAGAGTTACACTTTTCTTTTCTTGGAGCAGTTTGCTAAAACTCTTTTCGTGGAATCTGCAATGGGATATTACGGAGTGCCTTGAAACTTATGGTGACAAAGTAAATATCCTCATGAAAAAACTAGAAGGAAACTTTCTGAGAGACCACTTTGTGATGCATTAGTTCAGCTCACAGAGTTACAGGATACTTTTCATGGATCAGTTTGATAGCCCTGTTTTTGGAGAATCTGAGAAGGGATATTTTTGATCTCCTTGAAGCCTGTGGTGACAAAGGAAATATCCTGAAATAATAACCACAAAGAAGCTTTCTGAGAAACTTCCTTGTGATGTTGGAATTAATCTCACAGTGTTACACGTTTCTTTTCATACAACTGTTTGCTAACACTGCTTTTGTTGTTCCTGCAACGGATATTTGGGAGCGAATTGAGGACTATGTTGATAAAGGAAATATACTCAGATAAAAACTAGAAAGAAGCTTTCTGAGAAACTGCTTTGTGACATGTGAATTCCTCTCACAGAGATACACTATTCTTTTCATTTAGCAGTCTTCTAACACTGTTTTCTTGGAATCTGCCATGGGATATTTCAGAGCGCATTGAAGCTTATGGTGACAAAGGAAATATCTTCATATAAAAACTAGAAAGAAGCTTTCTGAGAAACCACTTTATGATGTGTCAATTCATCTCACAGAGTTACACAATTGTTTTCATGTATCAGTTTGGTAGCACTGTTTTTGAGGAAACTAAGAAGGAATACTTTAAATCACATTCAAGCCTTTGGTGACTAAGCAAAAACACTCAGGTGAAAACTAGAACAAACGTTTCTGAAAAAGTTCTTTTTGATGTGTGAATTCATCTCATAGTGTTACACCTTTCTTTTCAGGAATCTGTTTGCTAACACTCTTTTCGTGGAACCAGTAAAGGGATATTTGGGAGTACATTGTGGCCGAAAGTGAAAAAGGCAATATCCTCAGATAAAAATTAGAAAGAAGCTTTCTGAGAAACTGCTTTGTGATGTGTGAATTCATCTCACTGTGTTACATGTATCTTTTCATGGATCAGTCTGTTAACACTGTTTTTGTGGAATCTGAGAAAGGATATTTTGGATCACATTGAAGCCTACATTGACAATGGAAATATCCTCAGATAAAAACTAGAAAGAAGCTTTCTGAGAAAGTTCTCCATGGTGTGGGAGTTCATTTCACAGAGTTGCACCTTTCCTTTCATGGAGCAATGTGCTAACACAGTTTTTGTGGAATCGGCAGAGGGATATTTGGGAGCGCATTGAGGCCTGTAGTGAAAATTGAAATATCCTCATACAAACACTAGAAAGAAGCTTTCTGAGAAACTGCTGTGTGATACGTGAATTCAACGCCCAGAGTTACACTGTTCTTTTCATTCAGCAGTGTGCTAACACTGCTTACTTGGAATCTACAATGGCATATTTCACAGCATATTGAGCTTTTTGTGAAAAATTAAATATTCTCAGACAAAAACTAGAGAGAAGTTTCTGAGAAATTGCTTTGTGTGGTGTTAATTCATCTCACAGGGTTACACAATTCTTTTCATGGACCAGTTTGGTAGCACTGTTTTGGGGGAATCTGAGAAGGGATATTTTGGATTGCATTGAAGCCTATGGTGACAAAGGAAATACCCTCAGATAAAAAGCAGAAATCAGCCTTCTGAGAAGCTTCCTTGTGATGTGTGTATTCATCTCACAGTGTAACACTTTTATTCATGGAGCAGATTGCTAACACTGTTTTCGTGGAAGCTACAAAAGGATATTTGTGAGCACTTTGAGGCCTATAGTGAAAAAGGAAATATCCTCAGATAAAAATGAGAAAGAAGATTTCTGAGAAACTGCTTTGTAATGTGTGAATTCATCTTACAGAATTACACTGTTATTTTCTTTGAGCAGTTTGATAACACCATTTTCTTGGAATCTGCAATAGAATATTTGGAAGCACATTGATGGCTAATGTGTTTAAGGAAATATCCTCAGATAAAAACCAAAAAACATCTTTCTGTGAAACTGCTTTGTGATGTGTCAGTTAATCTCACAGAGTTACACCGTTGCTTTCATTGAGAAGTTTGCTAACATATTTTCCCTGGAATCTGCAATGGGATATTCCAGAACACATGGAGGAATATGGTGAAATAGGAAATATCCTCAGATAAAAAATAGCAAGTAGCTTACTGAGAAACAGGTTTGTGATGTGTGAATTCATTTCACAGTGTTACACCATTCCCTTCATGGAGCAGTATGGTAGCACTGTTTTTGAGGAATCTGCAAATGGATATTTGGGAGTGCATTGAAGCCTATGGTGACAAAGGAAATATCCTCAGATAAAAACCAAAAAGAAGGTCTCTGAGAAACTGCTTTGTGATGTGTGAATTCACCTGACAAATTTACACCTTTCTGTTCATGGAGCAGTTTGCTAACACTATTTTCATGGAATATGTAAAGAGATATTTGTGAGCGCATTGAGGCTTATGAGGAAAAAGGAAATATCCTCTGACAAAAACTAGAAAGAAGCTGTCTGAGAAACTGCTTTGTGATTTTTGAATTTGTCTCACAGAGTTACATGATTCTTTTCATGGAGCAGTTTGGTAGCACTGTTTTTAGGGAATTTGAGAAGGGATATTTTGGATCACATTGATGCCTATGCTAACAAAGGAAATGTAATCAGGTAAAAACTAGAAAGAAGATTTCTGAGAAACTTATTTGTGATGTGTGTATTCATCTCACAGAGGAACAACTTTCTTTTCATGTAGCAGTTTGTTAACTGTGTTTTCATGGAATCTACAAAGTGATATTTAGGAGCAAGTTGAGAACTATGGTTAAAAAGGAAATATCCTCAGATAAAAACCAGAAAGAATGTTTCTGAGAAACTTCTTTTTAATGTGTGTATTCATCTCACAGAGTAACATCTTTCTTTTCATGGAACAGTTTGCTAACACTGTTTTCGTGGAATCTGCAACAGGATATTTTGCAGGGTATTGAAGTGTATGGTAACAAAAGGAACATCCTCAGATAAAAACAAAAAAGAAGTTTTCTGAGAAACTGCATTCTGATTGGTGAATTCATCTCACAGAGTAACAGTGTTCTTTTCAGTGATCAGTTGCTTACACTGTTTTCTTGGAATCTGCATAGGATATTTCAGAAGGCATTGAAGTTTACGGTGATAATGGAAATGTCCTCAGATAAAAAATACACAGAAGCTTTCTGAGAAAGTTCCTTGTAATTTGTGAATTCATCTTAAGGAGTTACACCTTTCCTTTCATGGAGCATTTTGCTAACACTGTTTTCATGGAATCTGTGAAGGGATATTTGGGAGTGCATCGAGGCCTATGGTGAAAAAGGAACTATCCTCAGATAAAAACCAGAAAGAAGTTTTCTGAGAAACAGCTTTGTGATGTATGAATTTATCTCACATAGTTACACCATTCTTTTCACAGAGTAGTTTGGTAACACTGTTTTTGGGGAATCTGAGAAGGGATATTTGGATGGCATTAAAGAGTATGGTGACAAGGGAAATATCTTCTGATAAAAATTAGAAATAAGCTTTCTGAGGAACTTCTTTTTGATGTGTGTATTCATCTCACACAGCAACAACTTTCTTTTCATGGAACAGTTTGCCAACACTGTTTTCATGGAATCTACAAAGGGATATTTGGGAGCAAGTTCTGCCAATGGTGAAAAAGTAAATATCCTCAGATAAAAACCAGAAGGAAGCTTTCAGAGAAACTGCTTTGTGATGTGTTAATTCATCTCACTGAGTTACACAACGCTTTTCATGGAGAGTTTGGTATCACTGTTTTTGGGGAATCTGAGAATGGATATTTTGAATTGCATTGAAGTCTATGGTTACAAAGGAAATACCCTCAGCTAGAAACTAGAAAGAAGTTTTCTGAGAAATTTCTTTGTGATATGTGAATTCACCTCACAGAATTACATGATTCTTTTCTTTCAGAAGTGTGCTAATGCTGTTTTCATGGAATCTGCAATAGGATATTTGGGAACGCATTGAAGCCTATGTTGACAAAGGAAATATCCTCAAAGATAAACTGAAAATGGCCTTTCTGAGAAACGGCTTTGTGATGTATGAATTCATCTCACAGATTTACAACTTTGTTTTCATGGAGCGGCTTGCTAACACTATTTTCATGAAATCTGCAAAGGAATATTCATGAGCACGTTGAGGCCTATGGTGAACAAGAAAATATGCTCAGAAAAATATTAGAAAGAAGCTTTCTGAGAAATTTCCATGTGATGTGTGAATTCATCCCACAGAGTTTTACCTTTCTTTTCATGGAGCAGTGTGCTAACACTGTTTTCGTGGAATCTGCAAAGGGATATTTGGGAGTGAATATAGACCTCTAGTGAGAAAGATAATATCCTCAAATCAAAACTAGAAAGAAGCTTTCTGAGAAACTGCTTTGTGATGTGTGAATTCATCTCACAGAATTACACTGTACTTTTCATTAAGCAGTTTGATAACACTGTTTTTGTGGAATATGCAATAGGATATTTGGGAGCATATTGAAGCCTATGGTGACAAAGGAAATATCCTCAGATAAAAGCCAAAAGGAAGCGTTCTGAGAAAGCTCTTTGTGATGTGTGAATTCATCTCACTGCGTTAAACCATTCTATTCATTGAGAGATTTGCTAACACTTTACTTGTGGAATCTGCAATGGGATATTCTGGAGCACATTGAGGAATGTGGTGAAAAAGAAATACCCTTAGATAAAAACTAAAAATAATCTTTCTGAGAAACAGCTTTGTGATGTGTGAATTCATCTCACAGAGTTACACCACTCTTTTCATGCAGCATGCTGGTAACACTGTTTTTAGATAATCTGATAAGGGATATTTTGGATTGCATTGAAGCGTATGGTGAAAAAGGAAATAACTTCACATAAAAAGTGGAAAGAAGCTTTCTGAGAAACTGCTTTGTGATGTGTGAATTCATCTCAAAGAGTTACATGATTCCTTTCTTGGAGCAGATTCCTAACATTGTTTTCATGGAATCTGCCTTAGGATATTTGGGAGTGGTTTGAACATATGGTGACAAACGAAATATCCTCAGACAAAAAGCAAAAAGAAGCTTTCTGATAAACTGCTTTGTGATGTGTGAATTCATCTCACAGAGTTACACGATTCTTTTCATGGATCAGTTTGGGGTCACTGTTTTTGGGGAATCTGAGAAGGGATACTTCAGTTTGTATTGAAGTGTATGGTGACAAATGAAATATCCTCATATAAAAACTAGAAAGAAGTTTTCTGAGAAAGTTTTTTGTGATATGTGAATTCACCTCACAGAGTAACACCTTTGTTTTCATGGAGCAGTTTGCTAACACTGTTTTCGTGGAATCTGCAAATAGATATTTGGGAGTGAATTGAGGCCTGTGGTGAAAAAGGAAATATCCTCAGATAAAAACTAGAAAGAATATTTCTGAGAAACTGCTTCATGGTGTGTGAATTTCTCTTAGCGAGTTACACTTTTCTTTTTATTGAGAAGTTTGCTAACAGTGTTTTATTGGAATCTGCAGTGGGATGTTTTGGAGTACATTGAAACTTACGGTGACAAATTAATTATCCTCATATAAAAACTAGAAGGAAGCTTTCTGGGAAACTGCGTTGTGATGCGTTAATTCAATTCACAGAGTTACACGATTCTTTTCATAGTTCAGTTTGGTAGCACTGATTTTGGGGAATCTGAGAAGGGATATTTTGGATCGCATTGAAGTCTATGGTGTCAAAGGAAATAACCTCAGATAAAACATGGAAGAATTTTTCTGAGAAAGTTCTTTGAGATGTTTGAATTCATCTCAGAAATTTAGACCTTTCTTTTCGTGGAGCAATTTGCTAACACCATTTTCTTGGAATCTGCAAAGGGATATTTGGGAGGGCATTGAGGCCTATAGTAAACAAGGAAATATCCTCAGATTAAAACTAGAAAGAAGCTTTCTGAGAAACTGGCTTGTGGTGTGTGAATTTATCTTACAGAGTCATGCCATTCTTTTCATTTAGCAGCTTGATAGCACTGTTTTCGTGGAATCTGCAATAGGATATTTGGGAGTACATTGAAGCCTATAGTGACAAAGGAATTATCCTCAGATGAAAAAGAAAGGTTTCTGTGAAACTGCTTTGGGATGTGTGAATTCACCTCACAGAGTTACACCTTTCTTTTCTTTGAGAAGTTTGCTAACACTTTTTCCATGGAAACTGCATTGGGGTATTCCATAGCTCATTGAGGATTATGGTGATAAGGGATATAAACTCTGCAAAAAACTAGAAAAAAGCTATCTGAGAAATAGGTTTGATTTGTGTGAATTCATCTCTCAGAGTTACACCACAGTTTTTATGGAATTATTTGGTAGCACTGTTTTTGGGGGTGTGAGAAGGCATATTTTGAATTGCATTGAAATTTATGGTGAAAAGGATATATCCTCAGATTAAAATTAGAAAGAAGCCTTCTGTGAAACTCCTTCTGTGAAAGAACAGTTTAACTCCAGTTAACAGAGTTAAACTGTTCTTTTCATTGAGCAGTTTGCTAATACTGTTTTCTTGCAATCTGCTATGCGATATTTCGGACTTCATTGAAGTCTACAGTGACATTGGAAATATCGTCCTATAAAAACTAGAAAGAGGCTTTCTTATATAGTGCTTTGTGAAGTGTTAATTCGTCTAACAGCATAACATGATGCTTTCCATGGATCTGTTTGTTAGCACTGTTTTTGTGGAATCCAAGAGAGGATATTTTGGATCACTTTGAAGCCAATGGTGACAAAGAAAATATCCTCAGATAAACACTAGAAAGAAGCTTTCTGTGAAAGCGCTTTGTGACATGTTAATTCATCTCACAGAGTTCCACGATTCTTTTCATGGATTAGTTTGGTATCAGTGTCTTTGTGGTGTCCGAGAAGGGGTATTTGGGAGTGCATGGACACCGTTGGTGGAAAAATAAATATCCTGAGAAAAAAACTAGAGAGAAGACTTCTGAGAAATTTATTTGTGATGAGTGAATTCTTCACACCAAGGTACACCTTTGTTTTCTTTGAGCAGTTTAGTAGCACTGTATTTGTGGAATATGAAAAGAGATATTCTGGAGCTTCTAGAGGCCTAAAGATAAAAAGGAGACAACTTCAGATAAAACTGGAGAGATGCTTTTTGTGAAACGGTTTTGTGATCTGTGTATTCATCTCATAGAGTTTGAAATTTATGTTGATTGAGAAGTTTGGCATTACCATTTTTGTGGAATCTGAGAGGAGATATTTGGGAGCACATTGAAGACTATGGTGAAAAAGGAAATATCCCCAGATTTAAACTAGAAAGAAGCTTTCTGAGAAACTGCTTTGTGATGGGTGAATTCATCTCACAGAGTTACACCTTTCTTCTCATTGAGCATTTTGGCATAACTGTATTTCTGGAATCTGTAAAGGGCTATTCAGGAGCCCATAGAGTCCAATGGAAAATGAGGAAATATCTTCAGGTGAAAACTGGAGAGAAGCTTTCTGAGTAATTCCTTTGTGATGTGTGCATTCATCCAATAGAGATAAACGTTTATCATTAGGGAGCACTTTGGCATCACTATTTTTGTGTTGTCTTAGAAGGGATATTTGGGAGCACATTGAAGCCTACGGTGGAAAAGGAAATATCCTCAGAAAAAAACTAGAAAGAAGCTTCCTGAGAAACTGTTTTGTGATGTGTGAATTTATCTCACCGAATTAAACCTTTCTATTCATTGCACAGTGTAGTAGCAATGTCTTTGTGGAATCTGCAGAGGGATTTTTGGGAGTGCATAGAGGCATAAGGTGAAAAAAAGAAAATTATTCAGGTAACAACTGGAGATAAGCTTTCTGAGAAACTCCTTTGTGATGTGTGCATTCATCTCATAGACCTAAACATTTCTGTTCAAGGAGTATTTTGACATCACTGTTTTTGTTGTGTCTGAGAAGGAATATTTGGGAGCACATTGAAGCCTATGGTGGAAAAGGAATTACTTCTCTCTGGTTTCTATAGAAACCAGAGAGAAACAATCTGAGAAAATGCTGTGATATGCTAATTCATCTCACAGCATTACACGATTCTTTTCATGGAGCAGTTTGGTAGCACAGTTTATGGTGAATCTGAGAAGGAATATGTTGGATCACCTTGAAGCCTGTGATGACAAAGGAAATATACTAAGATAAAAACTAGAAAGAACCTTTCTAAGAAATTTCTTTTTCATGTGTGAATTCGTCTGACAGAGTTACACCTTTCTTTTCATGGAGCAGCTTGCTGACTCTGTTTTCTTGGAATCTGCAATGGGATACTACAGAGCACATCGAAGCTTATGGTGACAAAGGAAATATCCTCAAAAAAAAATTGCGAGAAGCATTCTGAAAAACTCCTTTGTGATTTGTGAATTCCTCTCACAGAGTTGCACCACTCTTTTCATGGATCAATTTGGTAGCAGTGTTTTTGGGGAATCTGAGAAGGGATGTTTTGGATCGCATTGAAACCTATGGTGAAAAAGGAAATATTCTCAGATGAAAACTAGAAAGAAGCATTCTGACAAACTACTTTGTGATGTGTGAATTCAACTTACAGAGTTAAACTGTTCTTTTCATGGAGCAGTTTGCCAACACTGTTGTCTTGGAATCTGCAATGGGTTATTTCAGAGTAGTTTGAAGCATAGGGTGACAAAGGAAATGAAATATCCTCATATAAGAAGTAGACAGAAGCTTTCTAAGAAACTGCTTTGTGATATGTGAATTCATCTCACAGAGTTACACGATCTTTTTCATGGATCAGTTTGGTAGCAGTGCTTTTGGGGATTCTGAGAAGGGATATTTTGTGTCGCATTGAAGCCTATGGTGAGAAAGGAAATATCCATAGATAAAAACTAGACAGAAGCTTTCTAAGAAAGTCCCTTGTGATGAGTGAATTCGTCTCACAGAGTTACACCTTTCTTTTCATGGAGCAGTTTGCTAACACTGTTTTCCTGTAATCTGTAATGGCATATTCTGGAGTGCATTGAGGCCTAGAGTGAAAAAGGAAATATCCTCCAATAAAAACTAGAAACAAGATTTCTGAGAAACTGCCTTGTGATGTGTGAATTCATCTCACAGAGTTACATTGTTCTTTTCATTGACCAGTTTGCTTACACTGTTTTCTTGGAATCTACAATGGGATATTTTGAAGCGCATTGAAGCTTAGAGTGACAAAGGAATTATCCTCAGACAAAAACTAGAAGGAAGCTTTCTGAGAAACTACTTTGTGATGTGTGAATTCGTCTCACAGAATTACACCTTTCTTTTCATAGAGCAGTTTGGTAGCACTGTTTTTGGGGTATCTGAGAAGCGACATTTTGCATCGGTTTGAAGCCTATGGTGATGAAGGAAATATCCTGAGATAAAATCTATAAAGAAGCTTTCTGAGGAACTTCTTTGTGATGTGTGAATTCATCTTACAGTGTTACACCTTCCTTTTCATGGAGAAGTTTCGTCGCACTGTTTTTGGGGGATCTGAGAATGGATATATTTTATCGCATTGAAGCCTATAGTGACAGAGAAAATATCTGCAGATAAAAACTCGAAAGAAGCTCTCGAGAAACTTCTTTGTGATGCGTGAATTTACTTCACAGGATTACACGATTTTTTTCATGATGGAGTTTGCTAACACCGTTTTTATAGAATTTGCAAATGGATATTTGGGAGTGCATTGAGGCCTATGGGGAAAAAGGAAATATCCTCAGATAAAAAATAGAAAGAAATTTTCTGAGAAACATCTTTGTGATATGTAAATTCATCTCACAAAGTCACACCATTCTTTTCATGGAAAAGTTTGGTAGCACTGTTTTTGGGGAGTCTGAGAAGGGATATTTTGGGTTGCATTGAAGCCTATGGCGATAAAGGAAATATCCTCAGATAAAAACTAGAAAGAAGCTTTCAGAGAAACGTCTTGGTGATGCGTGAATTCATCTCACAGAGTTACATGATTCTGTTCTTGGAGCACTTTGCTAACACCATTTTTGTGGAATCTGCAATAGGATATTTGGGAGTGCATTGAAGCCTATGTTGACAAAAGAAATATCCTCAGACAAAAACCAAAAAGAAGCTTTCTGAGAAACTGCTTTGTGATGTGTTAATTCATCTCACAGATTTCCACCATTGAATTTATGTAGCAATTTGCTAACATTGTTTTCAGGGAATCTGTAAATGAATATTCATGAGCTCATTGAGGCCTCTGGTGATAAAGGAAAAATCCTCAGAGAAATATGGGAAAGAAACTTTCTGAGAAACTGCTTTGTGATTTGTGTATTCATCTCATATAGTTATACAATTGTTTTCATGGAGCAGTTTGGTATCATTGTTTTTGGGGAATTTGATTAGGGATATTTTGGATCGCATTGAAGCCTATTGTGACAAAGGAAATATCTTCAGATAAAAACTATAAAGAAGATTTCTGAGAAACTCCTTTGTGATTTGTGAATTGATGTAACAGAGTTACACCTCTCTTTCCGTGGAACAGTTTGGTAGAACTGTTTGGGGGGTATCTGAGAGTGATATTTTGGATAGCAATGAAGCCTCTGGTGAAATGTCCTCAGTTAAAAACTAGAAAGAAGCTTTCTGAGAATCTTCTTCATGTTGTGTGAATTCATCTCACAGAATTACACCTTTCTTTTCATGGAGAAGTTTTCTAACAATGTTTTCCTGGAATCTGCAAGGGATATTTGGAGCACCTTGAGGCCTAAAGAAAAAAAGGAAATATCCTCAGATAAAAACCAGAAAGAAGCTTTCTGACAAACTGCTTTGTGATGGGTGAATTCATCTCACAGAGTTACACTGTTCTTTGCATTGAGCTGTTTGCTTACACTGTTTTCTTGGAATCTGCAATCTGATATTTCAGAGTGCCCTGAAGTCTATGGTGACAAAGGAAATATCCTCAGATAATAACTAGAAAGAAGATTTCTGAGAAACTTCTTCATGGTGAGTGAATTCATCTCACCGAGTTACCCCTTTCTTTTCATGGAGTAGTTTGGTAACATTGTTTTTGTGGAATCTGCAAAGGGATATTTGGGAGTGCATAGAGTCCAATGGCGATAAAGGAAATATCTTAAGGTAAAAACTGGAGAGAAGCTTTCTGAGAATCTCCTTTGTGATGTGTGCATTCATCTCATAGAGTTAAACGTTTCTGTTGAGGGAGCACTTTGGCCTCACTGTTTTCATCATTGAAGACTTCATCATTGAAGTCTACGTTGACAAAGGAAATATCCTCAAGTAAAAAGCAAAAAGAAGCTTACTGTGAAACTGCTTTGTGATGTGTGAATTCACCTCACAGAGTTACAAAGCTCTTTTCATTGAGAAATTTGTTGACACTTTTTTCGTTTAATGTACAATTGGATATTCAGTAGTGCATTGTGGAATATGGTGAAAATGGAGATATTCTCAGATGAAAACTAGAAAGAAGCTTTCTGAGAAACAGCTTTGGGGTGTGTTAATTCATCTCACAGTGTTACACCATTCTTTTCATGGAGCAGGTTGGTAACACTGTTTTTGTGGTATCTGAGAATGGATATTTTGGATCACATTGAATCCTAGCTTCACAAAGCAAATATACTCAGATTAAAACTAGAATGAAACTTTCTAAGAAACTTCTTTGTGATGTGTGAATTCATCTCACAGAGTTACACAATTCCTTTCTGGGAGCAGGTTGCTAACACTGTTGTCGTTGTTGTGGAATCTGCAATAGGATATTTGGGATCACATTGAAGCCTATGGTGTCAAAGGAAATATCCTCAGACAAAAAAAAAAAAAAAAAGAAGCTTTCTGAGAAACGGTATTGTGATGTGCTAATTCATCTCACAGATTTACAGCGTTGTTATCATGGAGCAGTTTGGTGACACTGTTTTCGTGGAGTCTGCAAAGGAATATTCGCGAGCTCATTGAGGCCTATGGTGAAAGAGGAAAACTGCTTTGTGATTTGTGAATTCATCTCACAGAGCTACACGATTCTTTTCATGAAGCAGTTTGGTAGCACTGCTTTTGGGGATTCTGAGAAGGGATATTTTCAATCGCATTGAGGCCTATGGTGACAAAGGAAAAATCTTCAGATAAAAACTAGAAAGAAGTTTTCTGAGAAATTTCTTTGTGATGTGTGAATTCTTCTCACAGAGTTACACTTTTCTTTTCATGGAGCAGTTTGCTAACACTGTTTTCTTGGAATATGCAAAGGGATATTTGGGAGTGCCTTGAGGCCAATTTTAAAAAAGGGAGTATCCTCAGATAAAAACTTGAAAGTAGTGTTCTGAGAAACTTCTTTGTGATGCGTGAATTCATCTCACAGGGTTACACTGTTCTTTGCATTGAGTAACCTGCTTACTCTGCTTTTTTGGAATCTGCAATCTAATATTGCGGAGCACATTGAAGCTTATGGTGACAAAGGAAATATCCTCATAGAAAGACCAAAAAGAAACTTTCAGAGAAACTGCTTTGTGATGTGTGAATTCATCTCACAGAATTACACTGTTCTTTTCATTGAGCAGTTTGCTAACATTGTTTTCTTGGAATCTGCAATGGGATTTTTCAGAGAACATTGAACCTTAGGGTGACAAAGGAAATATCCTCAGACAAAAACTAGAAAGAAGCTTTCTGAGAAACTGCTTTGTGATTTGTGAATTCATCTCATAGAGTTACACGATGCTTTTCATGGAACAGTTTGGTTGCACAATTTTTGGGGAATCTGAGAAGGGATTTTTTTGGGATTGCATTGACAAATATGGTGAAAAGGGAAATATCCTCAGATAAAAACTAGAAAGAAGCTTTCTGAGAAAGTTCTTTGAGATGTGTGAATTCAACTCACAGAGTTACACCTTTCTTTTCAGGGAGCAGTTTGCTAAAACTGCTTTCTTAGAATTTGCAAAGGGATATTTGGGAGTGCCTTGAGGCCTTGAGAAGCTTTCTGAGAAACTCTTGTGTGATGTGTGTATTCATTTCATAGAGGTAAACGTTTCTGTTGAGGGAGGACTTTGGCATCACTATTTCTGTGGTGTCTCAGAAGGGATATTTGGGAGCACGTTGAAGCCTATGGTTTAAAAGGAAATATCCGCATATAAAAACTAGAAAGAAGCTTTTTGAGAAACTGCCATGTGATGGGTGAATTCATCTCACAGAGTTACACCTTTCTTTTCATTGAGCAGTTTGGTAACACCGTTTTTCTGGAATCTGCAAAGGGATATTCAGGAGCACACAGTCCAATGGCAAAAAAGGAAACGTCTTCATGTAAAAACTGGAGGGAAGCTTTCTGAGAAACTCCTTTGTGATGTGTGTATTCATCTCATTGAGCTAAACGTTTCTGTTGAGGGAGCACTTTGGCATCATTGCTCTTGTGGTGTCTGAGAAGGGTTATTTGGGAGCATATTGAAGCCTGTGGTTTAATGGAAATTATCAGCATACAAAAACTACAAAGAAGCTTTCTGAGAAAGTTTTGTGATGTGTAAATACATCTCACAGTTACACCATTCTTTTCATGGTGCAGTTTGGTAACACTGTTTTTGGGAAATCTGAGAAGGGATATTTGGATCACATTGAAGCCTATGGTGACAAAGGGAATATCCTCAGAAAAAAACTAGAAAGAAGCGTTCTGTAAAACAGCCTTGTGATGTCTGAATTCATCTTACAGAGTTTCATCATTCTTTTCATTGAGCAGTTTGATAACACTGTTTTCAGGTAATCTGCAAAAGGATATTTCAGAGTGCATTGAAGCCTATGGTTACAAAGGAAATATCCACAAAGTCCAAAAAGAAGCTTTCCATGAAACTGCTTTGTGATGTGTGAATTCATCTCACAGAGTTACACCATTGTTTTCATTGAAAAGTTTGCTAACACTGTTTTATTGAAATCTGCAATGGGATATTTAGGAGTGCATTGAAGCTTACGGTGATAAAGGAAATATCCTCCTATAAAAACTAGAAAGAACCTCTCTGAGAAACCACTTTTGATGTGCTAATTCATCTCACAGAGTTACACGATCCGTTTCATGGACCAGTTTGGTAGCACTGTTTTTGGAGAATCTGAGAAGGGATATTTTGGATCGCATTGAAGCCCTTTGTCACTAAGGAAATATACTTGGATAAAAACTAGAGAGACGCTTTCTGAGAAAGTTCTTTGTGATGTGTGAGTCCATCACACTGAGTTACATCTTTCTTTTCATGGAGTAGTTCTCTAAAACTGCTTTCCTGGAATTTGAAAAGGGATATTTGGGAGCACCTTGAAGCCTATGGTGAAAAAAGAAACATCCTCAGATAAAAACTAGTAAGAAGCTTTATGAGAAATTGCTTTGTGATGTGTGAATTCATCTCACAGAGTTACACCTTTCTTTTCATTGAGCTAATTGGTAGCACTGTTTTGGGGGAATCTGCAAATGGATATTCGGGAGCTCATAGAGGCTGATGTTGAAAAAGGAAATATCTTCAGATAAAAACTGGTGAGAAGGTTTATGAGAAACTGTTTTGTGATGTGTGTATTCATCTCAGAGAGAAAAACCATTTTGTTGATTGAGAAGTTTGGCATCACTGGTTTTGTGGTGTCTGAGAAGGGATATTTGGGAACGCATTGAGGCTGATGGTGGAAAAGTAAGTATGTTGCACAGATGAAAGCTAGAAAGGAGCTTTCTGAGAAATTTCTTTGTAATGGGTGAATTCTTCTCCCAGAAGTAAACCATTCTTTTCATTGAGCTGTTTGTTAACACTGATTTTGTGGAATCTACAAAGGGATATTCGAAGCACAGAGAAGCCTACGGTGAAAAAGGAAATATACTAAGATAAAAACTAGAAGGAAGCTTTCTGGCAGACTGTTTTGAATTGGGTGCATTCATCTCACAGAGTTAAATCTTCTCATTGAACAATTTGGTAACACGGTTTTTGAGGAATCTGTAATGGCATATTTGGGAGCACATAGAGGCTTAAGGTGAAAAATGAAAATTCTCCAGGCAAAAACTGGAGAGAAGCTTTCAGAGAAAATCCCTTGTGATTTGTGCATACATCTCATAGAGCTAAACATTTCTGTTCAGGGAGCACTTTGGCATCACTGTTTTGTGGTGTCTGAGAAGGGATATTTTGGAGCACATTGAAATCTATGGTTAAAAGGAAATATCCACATACAAAAACTAGTAGGAAGCTTTCTAAGAAACTACTTTGTGATGTGTGAGTTCATCTCACAGAGTTACACTGCCATTTTCATTGAGCAGTTTACCAACACTGTTTTCTGGGAATCTGCAATGGGATATTTCAGGACACATTGAAGCTTATAGTGACAAAGGAAATATCCTCAGACAAAAACAAGAAAGAAGCATTCTGAGAAACTACTTTGTGATTTTTGAATTCATCTCACAGAGTTACATGATTCTTTCATGGAGCAGTTTGGTAGCACTGTTTTTGGGGACTCTGAGAAGGGATATTTTGGATCACAATGATGTCTATGGTGACAAAAGAAATAATCTCAGATAAAAACTAGAAAGAAGTTTTCTGAGAAAGTTCCTTGTGATGTGTGAATTAATAGAGGTTTATCTTTCTGTTCATGGAGAATTTGCATACAGTTTTTATGGAATCTCCAAAGGGAAATTTGGGAGTGCTATAAGGACTAAGGAGACACAGGAATTATCCTCATATAAAAACTACAAAGAAGATTTCTGAGATACTGATTTGTGATGTGTTAATTCATCTCACAGAGTTACAGCTTTGTTTTCATGGAGCAGTTTGCTAACAGTTTTTGCAGAATCTGCACAGGGATATTTGGAAGCACATTGAGGCCTACAGTGAAAAGGAGAATATCCTCACATAAAAACTAGACAGAAGGTTTCTGAGAAAGTTCTTTGTAATTTGTGAATTCATCTCACAGAGGTACACATTTTCTTTCATGGAGCAGTGTGTTAACAGTGTTTTTGTGGAATCTGCAAAGGGACATTTGGGAGCGTAATGAGGCCTATAGTGAAAAAGGAAACATCCTCAGATAAAAACTAGAAAGAAGCTTTCTGAGAAATAGCTTTGTGTTGTGTGAATTCATCCCACAGAGTTACACCATTCTTTTCATTGAGAAGTGTGATAACACTGTTTTTGGGGAATCTGTAGTAGGATATTTCAGAGCACATTGAAGCCTATGGTGACAAAGAAAATATCCTCATAGAAAAACTAGAAAGAAGCTTTCTGAGACACCACTTTGTTATGTGTTAATTCATCTAACAGACTTACACGACTGTTTTCATGGATCAGTTGGGTAGCATTGTTTTTGGGGAATCTGAGAAGGGATATTTTGGATTGCATTGAAGCCTATGGTGACAAAGGAGATATCCTCAGTTAAAATCTAGAGGGAAGCTGTCTGAGAAAGTTATTTGTGATCTGTGAATTCTTACCACAGAGTTACATCTTTCTTTTCATGGAGTAGTTTGCAAACACTCTTTTCGTGGAACCTGCAAAGGGATATTTGGGGGTGCTTTGAGGACTATGGTGATAAAGGCAATATCCTCAGATAAAATTGAGAAAGAAGTTTCCTGAGTAACAGGTTTATGATGTGTTAATTCATCTCACAGAGTTACAGGATTCCTTTCACTGATCAGTTTAGTAGCATGAATTTTCAGGGATCTGAGAAGGAATATTTTTGATCGCATTGAAGCCTATGGCTACAAAGGAAATATCCTCAGATAAAAATTAGAAGGAGGCTTTCTGAGGAAGTTCTTTGTGATGTGTGAAACCATGTCGCGGAGTTACACCTTTCTTTTATGGAGCATCTTGATGACATTGTTTTCATGGAATCTGCAAAGGAATATTTGGGATTGTATTGAGACATATAGTGAAAAGGGAAATATCCTCAGATAAAAACAGAAAGAAGCTTTCTGAGAAACTGTTTTTGATGTGTGAATTCATCTAACAGAGTTACACTGATCTTTTCATTGAGAAGTTTGCTAACACTGTTTTCTTGGAATCTGCAATGGGATATTTCGGAGCACATTGTAGCTTAAGTTGACAAAGGAAATATCCTCATAAAAAATAGAAAGAAGCATTCACAGAAACAGCTTTGTGATGTGCTAATTTATCTCACAGAGTTCACGATTCATTTCATGGAGAAGTTTGGTAGCACTGTTTTTGGGGAATCTGAGAAGCAATATTTTGGATCACGTTGATGTCTATGGTGACTAAGGATATATCCTCAGATAAAAACTAACAAGAAGCTTTTTGAGAAACTTGTTTCTGATGTGTGAATTCACCTCACAGAAATATAACTTTCTTTTTATGGAGCAGTTTTCCAGCACTGTTTTTGGGGAATCTGAGAAGCAATATTTTGAATTGCATTGAAGCCTATGGTGACAAAGGAAACATCCTCGGATAATAACTGAGAGAAGCTTTCTGAGAAACTGCTTTGTGATGTTTGAATTCATCTCACAGAGTTACACTGTTGGTAACATTGGTTTCGTGGAATCTGCAAAGGGATATTTGGGAGTGCATTGAAGACTATGGTGAAGAAAGAATTATCCTCCAATAAAAACTTGAAAGAAGTTTTCTGAGAAACTGCCTTCTGATATGTGAATTCATCTCACAGAGTTACACTGTTCTGTTCACTGAGCAGTCTGATAACACTGGTTTCGTGGAATCTGTAATAGGATACTTGGGAGTGCATTGAAGCCTATGGTGACAATGGAAATATCCTCAGATAAAAACCAAAAAAGGAAGCTTTCTGAGAAACTGTTTTGTGATGTGTGAATTCATCTCACAGATGTAGACCGTTCATTTCATTGAGAAATGTGCTAACACTTTTTTCGTTTAATCTGCAATGGGACATTCGGGAACGCATTGAGGATTATGGTGAAAAAGAAAACATCCTCACATAAAAACTAGAAAGAAGGTCTCCCAGAAACACCTTTTAATATGTGTATTCATCTCACAGAATTACACCACTGTTTTCATGGGGCAGTTTGGCAGCATTGTTTTTAGGGAATCTGAAAAGGGATATTTTGAATTGCATTGAAGCCTCTGGCGACAAAGGAAATATCCTCAGGTGAAAGCTAGAAAGAAGCTTTCTGAAAAAGTTCTTTTGATATATGAATTCATCTCATACAGTTACACCTTCCTTTTCATGGAGCAGTTTGCTAAAACTCTATTCGTGGAATCTGCAAATGGATATTAGGGAACGCATTGAGGCCTCTAGTGAAAAAGAAAATATCCTCAGATTAAAACAAGAAAGAAATTTTGTGAGAAATCACTTTTGGATGCATTAATTCATCTCACAGAGTTACACGATTCTTTTCATGGATCTGTTTTGCAGCACTGTTTTTGGGGAATCTGAGTTGGGATATTTTGGATTCAATTGAAGCCTATAGTGAAAAAGGAAATATCCATAGATAAAAACTTGAAAGAAGCTTTCTGAGGAAGTTCTTTGTGATGTGTGAATTCATCTCACAGAGTGACACCTTTCTTTTCATGGAGCATCTTGCTAGCACTCTTTTCATAAAATCTACAAAGGGATATTTGGGACCCCATTGAGGCATATAGTGAAAAGTCAAATATCCTCAGATAAATACCAGAAAGAAGCTTTCTAAGAAACTGCTTTGCAATGTGTGAATTCATCTCAAAGATTTACACCTTTCTTTTCATGGAGCAGTTTGCTAACACTGCTTTCATGGAATCTGTAAAGGGATATTTGGGAGTGCATTGAAGCCTGTGGTGAAAAAGAAAATATCCTCAGATAAAAGTTAGAAAGAATCTTTCCAAGAAACTGTTTCATGATGTGTGAATTCATCTCACTAAGTTACACTGTTCTTTTCATTGAGCAGTTTGCTAACACTGTTTTCTTGGAATATGCAATGGGATATTTCAGAGTGCATTGAAGCTTATGGTGACAAAGTATATATCCTCATATAAACACTAGAAATAAGCTTTCTGAGAAATGCTTTCTGATATGCTAATTCATCTCACATAGCTGCATGATCCTTTTCTAGGATCAGTTTGGTAGCACTGTTTTTGGGGAATCTGAGAAGGGATATTTTGAATCACCTTGAAGCCTTCGTTCACAACGGAAATATCATCAGATAAAATCTAGAAGAAAATTTTCTGAGAAAGTTCTTTGTGATGTGAGAATTCATCTCACAGAGATACACCATTCTCTTCATTTAGATGTTTGCTAACACTTTTCTCATGGTATGTGTGATGGGATATTCCAGATCACATTAAGGAATATGGTGGAAAAGAAAATATCCCCATATAAAAACAAGAAAGAATCTTTCTGAGAAACAGCTTTGTGATGTGTGAATTCATGTCACAGAGTTCCACCATTCTTTTCATGGATCAGTTTGGTAGTACTTTTTTTGGACAATCTGAGAAGGGATATTTTGGATTGCATTGAAGCCTAGGGTGACAAAGGAAATATGCCCAGAAAAATAGTGGAAAGAAGATTTATGTGAAACTTATTTGTGATGTGTGAATTCATCTCACAGAGTAACACGATTCTTTTCTTGAAGCTGTTTTGTAACATTGTTTTTGTGGAATCTGTTCTTTTCATTAGGCTGTTTGATAATACTCTTTTTGTGAAATCTACAAAGAGATATTTGGGAGACATTGAGGCCTATGGTGACAAAGGAAATACCCTCAGACTAAAACTAGAAAGAAGCTTTCCAAGAAACAGCTTTCTGATGTGTAAATTTACCTCCCAGATTTACAACTTTCATGGAGCACTTTGCTAACACTCTTTTCGTGGAATCTTCAAATGGATATTCAGGAGCGCATTGAGGCCTATGGTGTGAAAGGAAATATCCTCAGATAAGAACCAGAGAGAAGCTTTCTGAGAAACTGCTTTGTGATTTATGAATTCATCTCACAGAGTTACACTTTCTTTTCATTTAGCAGTTTGTTAACACTGTTTTTAGGGAAACTGGAAAGGGATATTTGCAAGCGCCTTCACTCCTATAGTGAAAAAGGAAATATCATCAGATAAAAACTAGAAGGAAGCTTTCTGAGAAAGTTCTTTGTGTTTTTTGAATTCACCTCCCAGACCTACTCCTTTCTTTCAAGGAGCAGTTTGCTAACACTGTTTTCATGGATTCTGCAAAGGGATATTTGGAAGCACATTGAGACCTATAGTGAAAAAGGAAATATCCCCAGATAAAAACTAGAGAGAAGCTTTCTGAGAAACTGCTATGTGATGTGTAAATTTATCTCACAGAGTTACACCATTCCTTTCTTTGAGTAGTTTGCTAACACTGTTTTCTTGGAAACCACAATGGGATATTTTGGAGCACATTAAAGCTTATATTGACAAAGGAAATATCCTCAGGTAAAAACTAGAAAGAGCCGGGCGCGGTGGCTCACACCTGTAATCCCAGCACTTTGGGAGGCCAAGGAGGGTGGAGCACTAGGTCAGGAGATTGAGACCATCCTGCTAACACGGTGAAACCCTGTCTCTACTAAAAATACAAAAAAATTAGCCAGACGTGGTGGCGGGCACCTGTAGTCCCAGCTACCCGGGAGGCTGAGGCAGTAGAATGGTGGGAACCTAGGGGGCGGATCTTGCAGTGAGTGGATATCATGCCATTGCGCTCCAGCCTGGGCAAGACTCTGTCTCAAAAAAAAAAAAAAAAAAAAAAAAAACTAGAAAGCCGGTTTCTGAGAAACTGCTTTCTGATGTGTGAATTCATCTCACAGAGTTGCAACTATCTTTTCATGGAACAGTTCGGTAACACTGTTTTTGGGGAATCTGAGAAGGGATATTTTCGATCTCATTGAAGCCTATGGTGACAAAGGAAATATCCTCGGTATAACTGAAAATAACTTTCTGAGAAACTACTTTCTGATGTGTGAACTCATCTCACAAAGATATAGTGTCCTTTTCATTGAGCAGTTTGCTAACACTGTTTTTGTGGAATCTGCAATATAATATTTTGGATTGCATTGAAGCTTATGGTGACAAAGGAAATATTCAAAGATAAAAACCAAAAAGAAGCCTTCTGTGAAACTGCTTTGAGATGCGTGATTTCATCTCACATAGTTACACCTTTGTTTTCATTGAGAAGTTTGTTAACACTTTTTTTTTGTGGAATCTGCAATTTTGATAATCAGGAACTCAGTGAGAAATATGGTGAAAAAGGAAATATCCTCAGATAAAAACTAGATAGAAGATTTCTGAGAAACAGCTTTGTGATATCTGAGTTCATTTCACAGAGTTACGCCATTCTTTTCATGGAGCAGTTTGCTAACAGTGTTTTCGTGTAATCTACAAAGGGATATTTGAGAGTACATTGAGGCCTATAGTAATAAAGGAAATATCCTCTGATAAAAACTAGAAAGAAGCTTTCTGAGAAAGTTCTTTGTGATGTGTGAAGTCATCTCACTGATGGACAGCTTTCTTAACAGGGAGCAGTTCGCTAACACTGTTATTGTGAAATCTGGAATGGGATATTTCAGAGCACGTTGAAGCTTATGGTGAAGAAGGAAATATCCTCAGATAAAAACTAGAAAGAATCTTTCTGAGAAACTGCTTTGTGATGCTGAGTTCATCTCACAGAGTTACACCATTATTTTCATGGAACAGTTTGGTAGCACTCTTTTTGGGGAATCCGAGAAGGGATACTTTGGATCCCAATGAAGCCTAAGGTGACAAAGGATGTATCATCAGATAAAAATTAGAAAGAAGCTTTCTGAAACCCTTCTATGTGATGTGTGAATTTACCTCACAGAGTTACACCTCTCTTTTCATGGAGCAGTTTGCTAACACAGTTTTTGTGGAATCAGAAAAGGGATATTTGGTAGCACATTGATGCCTATGGTGAAAAAGGAAATAACCTCATATAAAAACTAGAAATAAGTTTTCTGAGAAAGTGCCTTGTGATGTGTGAATTCATCTCAGAGATTTACACTGTTCTTTTCATTCAGCAGTTTGCTAACACTGTTTTCTTGGAGTCTGCAATGGGATTTTTCGGAACACATTGAAGCGTATGGTGAGAAAGGAAATAGCCTCATAAAGAAAACTTGAAACAAACTTTCTGAGAAACCATTTGTGATGGGTTAATTCATCTCTCAGAGCTACATGATTCTTTTCATGGAGCAGTGTGGTAGCACTGTTTTTGGAGAAACTGAGAAGATATATTTTGGATCACATTGAAACCTATGTTGACTAAGGAAATATACTCAGATAAAAACTAAAGAAGCGTTCTGAGAAACTTCTTTGTGGTGTGTGAATTCATTTCACAAATTTACACCTTTCTTTTTTTTATTATACTTTAAATTCTAGGGTACATGTGCATAACGTGCAGGTTTGTTACATATGTATACTTGTGCCATGTTGGTGTGCTGTACCCATCAACTAGTCAGCACCCATCTACTCATCATTTACATCAGGTATAACTCCCAGTGAAATCCCTCCCACCTCCCCACTCCCCGTGATAGGCACCGGTGTGTGATGTTCCTCTTCCAGAGTCCAAGTGATCTCATTGTTCAGTTCCCACCTATGAGTGAGAACATGCGGTGTTTGGTTTTCTGTTCTTGTGATAGTTTGCTGAGAATGATGGTTTCCAGCTGCATCCATGTCCCTACAAAGGACACAAACTCATCCTTTTTGATGGCTGCATAGTATTCCATGGTGTATATGTGCCACATTTTCTGTATATGTGCACATTTGGAATCAACCCAAATGTCCATCAGTGACAGACTGGAGAACACCTTTCTTTTCATGGAGCAGTTTCCTAACACTCTTTTTGTGGAATCTGCAAAGATTTATTTGGGAATGCATTGAGGTCTATGGTGAATAAGGATATATCCTCAGATTAAAACCAAAATATACTGTCTGGGAAATTGCTTTGTGATATGTGAATTCATCTCACAGAGTTACACTCGTCTCCTCATTGAGCAGTTTGCTAACACTGTTTTCTTGGAATCTGCAATATGATATTTCAGAAGGCATGGAAGCTTATGTTGACAAAGGAAATATCCTCAGACAAAAACTAGAAAGATGATTTCCAAGAAACTGCTTTGTGATTTGTGAATTCATCTCACAGAGTTACACGATTCTTTTCATGGAGAAGTTTGGAAGCATTGTTTTTGGGTAATCTGAGAAGGGATATTTTGGATTGAATGGAAACCTATGGTGACAAAGGAAATATCCTCAGACAAAAACTAGAAGAAGCTTTCTGAGAAACTTCTTTGTGATGTGTGAATTCACATCACAGGGTTACACCATTGTTTTCATTGAGCCGTTTGATAACACTGTTTTCGTGGAATACACGAAGGGATATTTGGGAGCGCATGGAGGCCTACAGTGAAAAAGGATATATCCTCAGATAAAAACTAGAAATAAGCTTTCTGAGAAACTGCTTTGTGACGTGTGAATTCATCTCACAGAGTTACACTGTTCTTCTCATTGAGCAGTTTGCTAACACTGTTTTGTTGGAATCTGTGTTGGGATATTTTGGAGTCCATTGAAGCTTATGATGGCAAAGGAAATATACACAGAGAAAAACTAGAAGGATCCTTTCTGAGAAACTTCTTTGTGATTAGTGAATACTTTTCATGGAAAAGTTGTGTAGCACTGTTTTTGGGCAATCTGAGAAGGGATATATTGGATCACATTGAAGTCTATCGTGACAAAGGAAATATCCTCAGATAAAAATTAGAAAGAAGGTTTCCGAGAAACTCCTTTGTGATGAGTGAATTCATCTCACAGAGTTACACTATTCTTTTCAATGAGCAGTTTACTAACACTGTTTTCATGGAATCTGCGAAAGGATATTTGAGAGCACAATTAGGCCCATAGTGAAAAAGGAAATATCCTCAGATACAAACTGGAAAGAAGTTTTCTGAGAAACCGCTTTGTAATGTGTGAATTGAGCTCAGAGTCACACTGTTTTATTTCACCAGCAGTTGGCTAATACAATTTTCTTTAAATCTTCAATGGGATATTTTGGAGTGCATGGAAGCTTATTGTGAAAAAGGAAATATCCTCAGACAAAAGCTAGAAAGAAACTTTTGGAGAAAGTGCTTTTGAACTGGTGACAAAGGATATATCCTCATATAAAAACTAGAAAGAAGGTTTCTGAGAACCCGCTTTGAGATGAGTTAATTCATCTCATAGAGTTCCACGATACTTTTCATTTATCACTTTAGTAGCACTGTTTTTGGGCAATCTGAGAAGAGATATTTTGGTTTGCTTTGAAGCCTATGGTGACAAAGAAAATACACTCAGATAAAAACTAGAAAGAAGGTTCCTGAGAAACTGTTTTGTGATGTGTGAATTCATCTCACAGAGTTAGACCTTTTTTTTCATGGTGAATTCAATCTCACAGAGTTACATGATACATTTCATGGAGCAGTTTGGTAGGACTGTTTTTGGGGAATCTGAGAAGCGGTGTTTTGGATCAAATTGAAGCCTACGTTGACAAAGGAAATCTTCTCCTGTAAAAACTAGAAAGAAGCTTTCTCAGAAACTGCTTTGAGATGTGTTAATTTATCTCAGAGAGTGACACGATTCTTTTCACGGATCAGTCTATTAGCACTGTCTTTGGGGAATCTAAGAAAGGATATTTTGGATGCATTGAAACCTGTGGTGACAAAAGAAATATCCTCTGATAAAATCTAGAAAGAAGGTTTCTGAGAAAGTTATTTGAGATGTGTGAATTCATCCATCAGAGTTGCAAGTTTCTTTTCATGGAGAAGTTTGCTAACACTGTTTTCATGGAATCTGCAGAGGGATATTTGGGAGCACATTGAGGCCTATAGTGAAAAAAGAAATGTACTCTGATAAAAACTACAAAGAGGATACTGCTTTGAGATGTGTGAATTCGTCTCACAGAGTTACATTGTTCTTTTCATTAAGCAGCCTGCTAACACTGTTTTCTTGGAATCTGCAAAATGATATTTTGGAGTGCATTGAAGCTTATGGTAAAAAAAAGAAATGTCCTCAGATAAAAACTAGAAAGAAGCTTTCTGGAAACTGTTTTGCAATGGGTGAATGCATCTCACAGAGTTACCCCGTTCTTTTCATTGAGCTGCTTGATAACACAGTTTTCATGGAATCTGCCATAGAATATTTGGGAGTGCATTGAAGCAGATGATTAAAAATGACACATCCTGAGATAAAAAACCAAAAACAAGCTTTCTGAGAAAGTGGTTTTTGATTTCTGAATTCATCTCACAGAGCTACATGATTCTTTCCACAGAACAGTTTGGTAGCACTGATTTTGGGGTAACTGACAAGGTATAAATTTGATTGCATTGAATCCTATTGCGACAAAGGAAATATCCTCAGATAAAATCAAGAAAGAAGGTATCTGAGAAACTGCTGTGTGATTTGTTAATTCATCTCACAGAGTAGCACCTTTCTTTTCATGGACCAGTTTACAAACACTGTTTTCGTGGAATTTGCGAAGGGATACTATGAGCATATTGAGGTCTATGGTGAAAATGGAAATATTCACAGATAAAAACTAGAAAGAAGCATTATGAGAAACTGATTTGTGATGTGTTAATTCATCTCACAGGGTTACACTGTTCTTTTAATTGAACAGTTTGGTAACACGGTTTTCTTGGAATCTCTAATGGGATATTTTGGAGCCCTTTGAAGCTTAAGATGACAAAGGAAATATGCTCATATAAAAACTAGGAAGAAGCTTTCTGAGAAACTGCTTTGTGAGGTGCTAATTCATCTCACAGAGTTACTTGATTTTTTTCATGGATCAGTTTGGTAGCACTGTTTTTGGGGAATATGAGAAGGAATATTTGGATCACATTGAAGCCTAAGGTGAAAAGGAAATATGGTCAGATAAAAACTAGAAGGAAGCTTCTGAATAAGTTCTTTGTGATGTGTGAACTCATCTCACATAGTTACACCATTCTTTAAATTGAGCAGTGATAATACTGTTTTTGTGGGATATGCAATAGGATATTTAGAAGCTCTTTGAAGCCTGAGGTGACAAAGGAAAAATCCTCAGATAAAAACCAAAAAGCAGCTTTCTGAGAAACTGCTTTGTGATGTGTGAATTCATCTCACAGAGATGCACCATCCTTTTCACCAAGCAGTTTGCTAGCACTGTTTTTGTGGAATATCCAAAGGGATATTTCAAGGTGCATTGAAGCTTAAGGTGACTAAAATAAAAACTAGAAAGAAGCTTTCTGAGGAAACACTTTCAGTGTTTTAATTCATATCACAGGGATACAAGATTCTTCTCATGGAGCAGTGTGTTAGTGCAGTTTTCGGGGAAACTGAGTAGGGACATTCTAGATCACATTGAAGCCTACAGTGACAAAGTATATATCCTCAGTAAAAAACTAGAAAGAAGTTTTCTAAGAAAGTTCTTTGTGATGTGTGAATTCACCTAACAGAGTTACACCTTTCTTTTCATGATGCAATTTACCAAAACCGTTTTCGTGGAATCTGCAAAGGAATACTTGGGAGCACATTGAGGCCTATAGTGAGAAAGGGAATATACTCAGACAAAAACTGGAAAGAAGCTTTCTGAGAAACTGCATTTTGATGTGTCAATTCATCTCACAGAGTTACACCGTTCTTTTCATTGAGAAGTTTGTTAACACTGTTTTTGTGGAATCTGTAATAGGATATTTGGGAGCACATTGAAGCCTATGGTGACAAAGGAAATATGCAGAGATATAAACTAGAAAGAATCTTTCTGAGAAATTTCTTTGTGATTTGTGAATTCATCTCACAGAGTTACATGATTGTTTAAATGGATCAGTTTGGCAACACTGCTTTTGGGGAATCTGAGAAGGGATATTTCGGATCGCATTGAAGCCTATGGTGACAAAGGAAATATACTCAGATAAAAACAAGAAAGAAACTTTCCAAGAAACTGCTTTTAGATATGGGAATTTGTCTCAGAGTTACACCATTATTTTCATTGAGCTGTTTTATAACACTATTTTCATGGAATCTGCATTAGGATATTTGGGAGCGCATTGAAGCCTATTGTCACAAAGGACATATCCACGGATAAAAATCAAAAACAAGCATTCCAAGAAATTGCTTTTTGATTTGTGTATTCATCTCAAAGAGTTACATGATTCTTTTCATGGAGCAGTTTTGTAGCACTGTTTTGGGGTATCTGAGAAGGTATAAATTGGATGGAATTGAAACCTATAGTGAGAGGGGAAATATCCTCAGATAAAAACTAGAAGGAAGCTTTTGAGAAAGTTCCTTGTGATATGTGAATTCACCTAGCAGAGTTATAAACTTTGTTTTCATGGAGCAAATTACTAATACTGTTTTCTTGGAATCTTAAATGGGATATTTGGGAGTGCATTGATGGCTATGGTGTAAAAGGATATATCCTCAGATACAAACTAGAAAGAAACTTTCTGAGAAACTGCTTTCTGATGTGTGAACAGCTCACACAGTTACATGATTCTTTTCATGGATCAGTTTGGTAGCAATGTTTTGGGGAATCTGAGAAGGGATATTTCGGATCACATTCAAGCCTACTGTGTCAAAAGAAATGTCCTCAGATTAATAACAGAGAGAAGCTTTCTGAGAAACTGCTTTGTGATGTGTGAATTCATCTCACAGAGTTACACTGTTTATTTCATTGAGAAGTTTGATAACACCATTTCCTTGGAATCTGCAATGCTATGTTTCAGAGTGCATTGAAGCTTATGGTGACTAAGGAAATATCCTCAGACAAAATTAGAAAGAAGATTTCTGAGAAACTGCTTTGTGATTTGGGAATTCACTTCACTGAGTTACACGATGCTTTTCATAGAGCAGTTTGGTAACACCGTTTTTGGGGAATCTGAGAAGTGATTTTTTGGATCGCATTGAAGCCTATGGTGACAAAGGAAATATCCTCAGATAAAAAACTAGAATGAAGCTTTCTGAGAAAGTTCTTTGTGATGTGTGAATTCAACTCACAGAGTTACACAGTACTTTTCATTGAGGAGTTTGGTAACAATGTTTTCATGGAATCTGCAATAGGATATTTTGGAGCGTATTAAAGGCTCTGGTGACAAAGGAAATATCCTCAGATAAAAACTGGAAATAATCTTTCTGAGAAACTGCTTTTTGGTGTGTGAATCATCTCACAGAGTTACGTGATTTTTTTCATGGATCAGTTTGGTAGCACTGCTTTTGGGGAATCTGAGAAGGATATTTGGGATTGCATGGAAGCCTACAGTGACAAAGGAAATATTCTCAGATAAAAACTAGAATGAAGCTTTCTGAGAAACTTCTTTGTGTTCTGTGAATTCATCTCTCAGAGTTGCACCGTTCTTTTCATTGAGCAGTTTGATAACACTGTGTTCATGGAATCTGCAACAGGATATTTGGGAGCGCTTTGAAGCCTATGGTGACAAAGGAAATATCCTCAGATGAAAACCAAAAAGCAGTTTCTGGGAAACTGCTTTGTGATGTGTAAATTCATCTCACAAAGTTACACTGTTCTATTCATTGAGCTGTTTCCTATCACTGTTTTCCTTAATTCTGTAATGGTATATTTTTGAGTGCATTGACGCTTACAGTGACAAAGGAAATATCCTCAGACAAAAACTAGATCTAAGCTTTCTGAGAAACTGCTTTGTGATTTTTGAATTAATCTCAAAGAATTGCACCTCATTTTCATGGCACAGTTTGATAGCACTCTTTTGGGGGGATCTGAGAAGTGATATATTGGATTGCATTGAAACCTATGTAGACCAAAAAAGTATCCTCAGTAAAATCCAGATAGAAACTTTTTGAGAAACTTCTTTGAGATGTGTGAATTCATCTCACAGAATTTTGCCGTTCTTTTCATTGACTAGTTTGCTAACACTTTTTTTGTGGAATCTGCAATGGGATAGTCTGGAACACACAGAGGAATATGATGAAAAAGGAAATATCTTCAGATAATAACCAGAAAGGAGATTTCTGAGAAACATCTTTGGGATGTTCAAATTCACCTTACAGAGATACACCATTCTTGTCATGCAGCAGTTTGGTATCTCTCTTTTTGGGGAATCTGAGAAGGGATATTTTGGATTGCATTGAAGCCTATTTTTTTTTTTTTTTTTTTTTTTTTAATTTATTTATTATTATTATACTTTAAGTTGTAGGGTACATGTGCATAACATGCAGGTTTGTTACATATGTATACTTGTGCCATGTTGCTGTGCTGCACCCATCAACTCGTCATTTACATCAGGTATAACTCCCAATGCAATCCCTCCCCCCCTCCCCCCCTCCCCATGATAGGCCCCGGTGTGTGATGTTCCCCTTCCTGAGTCCGAGTGATCTCATTGTTCAGTTCCCACCTATGAGTGAGAACATGCGGTGTTTGGTTTTCTGTTCTTGTGATAGTTTGCTAAGAATGATGGATTCCAGCTGCATCCAAGTCCCTACAAAGGACTCAAACTCATCCTTTTTGATGGCTGCATAGTATTCCATGGTGTATATGTGCCACATTTTCTTAATCCAATCTGTCACTGATGGACATTTGGGTTGATTCCAAGTCTTTGCTATTGTGAATAGTGCTGCAATAAACATACGTGTGCATGTGTCTTTATAGCAGCATAATTTATAATCCTTTGGGTATATACCCAGTAATGGGATGGCTGGGTCATATGGTACATCTAGTTCTAGATCCTTGAGGAATCGCCATACTGTTTTCCATAATGGTTGAACTAGCTTACAATCCCACCAACAGTGTAAAAGTGTTCCTATTTCTCCACATCCTCTCCAGCACCTGTTGTTTCCTGACTTTTTAATGATTGCCATTCTAACTGGTGTGAGATAACAACCCCATCAAAAAGTGGGCAAAGGACATGAAGCCTATTTTGACAAAGGAAATATTCTCAGATAAAAACTAGAAAGAAGCCTTCTGAGAAACTTCTTTGTGATGAGTGAAATCATTGCACAGTGTTACATGATTCATTTCTTGGAGCAGTTTGCTAACACTATTTTCGTTGAATCTGCAATAGGATATTTTGGAGTGCATTGAAGCCTTTGGTGACAAAGGAAATATACTGAGACAGAAACCAAAAAGAAGCTTTCTGAGAAACTGCTTTCTGATGTGTCACTTCATCTCACAGATTTACACCATTGTTTTAATCTGGCAGTTTGCTAACACTGTTTTCGTGGAAACTGCAAAGGAATATTCATGAGTGCATTGAGACCTATGGTGAAAAAGGAAATATCCTCAGACAAAAACTAGAAAGTAGATTTCTGAGAAACTGCTTTGTGATTTGTGAATTCATCCCACAGTTATACGATTCTTTTCATGGAGCAGCTTGGTAGCACTGCTTTTGGGGAATCTGAGAAGGGATATTTTTGATCACAATGAAGCCTAGTGTGACAAAGGAAATATCCTCAAATAAAAACCAGAAAAAAGCTTTCTGAGAAGCTTCTTTGTGATGTGTGAATTCATTTCACAGAGATACACAATTCTTTTCATGGAGCAGTTTGGTAAGATTGTTTTCCTCGAATCTGCAAAGGGATATTTGGGAGCACATTGAGGTCTAGGGTGAAAAAGGAAATATCTTCACATAAAAACTAGAAAGGTGTCTTTTGAGAAACTGTATGTGTTGTATGAATTCATCTCACAGAGTTACACTGTTCTTTGCATTGAACAGTTTGGTTACTCTGCTTTCTTGGAATCTGCAATCTGATATTTCAGAGCCCATTGAAGCTTATGGTTACAAAGGAAATATCCTTGGATAAAAACCACAAAAAAGCTTACTGAGAAATAACTTTGTTATGTTTTAATTCATCTAACTCAGTTACACGATTCTTTACCCGGAGCAGTTTACTAGCACTGTTTTTGGTGAATCTGAGAAGGGATATTTTGAATGGCATTTGAACCTATGGTGACAAAGTAAATACAATCAGATATAAACTAGAAAGAAACTTCCTGAGAAAATGCTTTGTGATGTGTGAATTCAACTCACACAGTTACACTGTTCTTTTCATTCAGCAGTTTACCAGCCCTGTTTTCTTGGAATCTACAATGGGATATTTTGGAGCACTTTGAAGATTATTGTAACAAAAGAAATATCCTCGAAAATAACTAGAAAAAAGCTTTCTGAGAATACGCTTTATAATCGGAGAATTCATCTCTCAGGGTTACATGACAGTTTTCATGGAGCAGTTTGGTAGCACTGCTTTTGGGAAATCTGAAAAGGGATATTTTGTATCGCATTGAAGTCCATGATGACAAAGGAAATATCCTCCAAAAAAAAGTAGGAAGAACCTTTCTGAGAAAGTTCTTTGTGATGTGAAAATTCATCACACAGAGTTACAACTGTCGTTTCATGGAGCAGTTTGCTAACACTGTTTTTATAGAATCTGCAAAGGGATATTTGGGTGTGCATTGAGGCCTATGGTAAAAAGGGAAATATCCTCAGATAAAAACTAGAAAGAAACTTTCTGAGAAACTGCTTCATGATGCGTGAATTCATCTCACATAGTTACACTGTTCTTTGCATTCAACAGTTTGTCTAAACTGTTTTCTTGGAATCTGGAAAGGAATATTTGGGAGCACCTTGAGGCCTATGCTGAAAAAGGAAATATCCTCAGACAAAAAGTAGAAAGAAACTTTCTGAGAAACTGCTTTGTGATTTTTGAATTAATCTCATAGAATTACACCATTCTTTTTATTATGCAGATTGCTAACACTCCTTTCTTGGAATCAGCAAAGGAATATTTCAGAGTGCATAGAAGCTTATGGTGACAAAGGAAATATCCTCAGATGAAAAATAGAAAGAAGCTTTCTCTGAAAGTTCTTTGTGATGCGTGGATTCATCTCACAGAGTTACACCTTACATTTCATGGAGCAGTTTCCTATCACAGTTTTTGTGGAATCTGCAAAGGGATACTTGGGAGCGCTTTGAGGCCTATAGTGAAAAATGGAATATACTCATAAAAAAACCAGAAAGAAGTTTTCTGAGAAATTGCTTGGTGATGTGTGAATTCAGTGCAGAGAGTTACATGGTTCTTTTCATGGGAAAGTTTGCTAAAACTCTTTTCTTAGAATCTACAATGGCATATTTCAGAGTGCAATGAAGCATATTGTGAAAAAGGAAATATCCTCAGACAAAAACTAGAAAAAAAAACTCTTTCTGAGAAACGGCTTTGTGATGTGAGAATTCATGTCAGAGAGTTAAACTGTTCTATTCATTGAGCAGTTTGCTAACACTGTTTTCTTGGAATCTGCAATAGGATATTTCTGAGTGCATTGAAGCCTATGGTGACAAAGGACATATCCTCAGATAAAAACTAGAAAGAAGCAATCTGAGAAAGTTCTTTGAGATGTGTGAATTCATCTCACATAGTTACACGTTTCCTTTCATTGGGCAGTTTGCTAACAGAGTTTTTGTGGAATCTACAATGGGATATAAGGGAGCGCACTGACGCCTATATTGAAAAAGGAAATATCCTCATGGAAAAACCAAAAAGAAGCTTTCTGAGAAACTGTTTTGTGATGTGTGAACTCATCTCACAGAATTACACCATTGTCTTCATTGAGCAGATTGATAACCCTGTTTTCGTGGAAATTGCAATAGGATATTTGGGAGCGCATTGGAGCCTATGTTGACAAAGGAAATATCCTCATAGAAAACCCAAAAAGAAGCTTTCTGAGAAACTTCTTTTGATGTGTGAATTCAATTCACTGTTCTTTTCATTGAGCAGTTTGTTAACACTGTTTTCTTGGAATCTTCAATGGGATATTTAAGAGCCCATTGAAACTTACTGTGAAAAAAGAATAATCCTCAGACAAAATCTAGATAGACACTTTCTGAGAAACTGCTTTGTGATTTGTAAATTCATCTTACAGATTTACACGATTCTTTTCTTGGATCAGTTTGATTGCATTGTTTTTGGGGAATCTGAGAAGGGATGTTTTGGATTGCATTGAAGTCTATGGTGATAAAGGAAATATCCTCAGATAAAAACTAGAAAAAAGCTTTCTGAGAAGGTTCTTTGTGATGTGTGAATTCATATCACAGAGTTACACCTTTCTTTTCATTGAACAGTTTGCTAACAATGTTTTTGTGGAATCTGCAAAGCGATATTTTGGAGAGCATTGATACCTATGGTGAAAAATGAAATATTCTCAGTTAAAAACTGGAAAGAAGCTTTCTGAGAAACTTCTTTGTGATGTGTGAATGCATCTCATAGAGTTACATTGTTCTATTCATTGAGCAGTTTGGTAACACTGTATTCTTGGAACCTGCAATGGGATATTTCAGAGCTCATTGAAGCTTATGGTGACAAAGGAATTATCCTCATATAAAAACTAGAAAGAAGCTTTATGAGAAATGTCTTTATGATGTGTTAATTCATCTCACAGAGTTACACGATTATTTTCATGGATCATTTTGGTAGCACTGTTTTTGGGGAATCTGATAAGGGATATTTTGTATTACATTGAAGTCTATGGTGACTAAGGAAATAAAATCAGATAAAAACTAGAGAGAGTCTTTCTGAGAACGTTCTTTGTGATGTGTGAATTCATCTCACAGAGTTACACCTTTCTTTACGTGGAGCAGTTTGCTAGTAGTTTTCGTGGAATCTGCAAAGGGATATTTGTGAGCACATTGAGGACTATAATGAAAAAGTGAATATCCTCATAGTAAAAGGAGAAAGAACCTTTCTGAGAAACTATTTTGTGATGTGTGAATGCATCTCACAGAGTTACACCTTATTTTCATGGAGCAGTTTTTCTAACATTTGTTTCATTGAATCTGCAAAGGGATATTTGGGAATGCATAGAGGCCAATGTTGAAAAAATTATCCTCAGAAAAAACTAGAAAGAAGCCTTCTGAGAAAGTTCTTTGTATTGTGTGAATTCATCTCACAGAGTTACAACTTACTTTTCATGGAGGAGTTTGTTAAAACAGTTGCTGTGGAATCTGCAAAGGGATATTTGGGAGCACATTGGGGCCTACAGTGAAAAAGGAAATATCCTCATAGGAAAACCAAAAAGAAACTTTCTGAGTAACTGCTTTGTGATGTGTGAATTCATCACACAGAGTTACACCATACTTTTCATTGAGCAGTTTGATCACACTGTTTTTGAGGAATCTGCAATAGGATATTTGGGAGTGCATTGATGCCTATGATGACAAAGAAATATCCTCAGAGAAATATCAAAAAGAAGCTTTCTGAGAAACTGGTTTGTGATGTGTGAATTCAGTTCGCATAATTACACTGTTTTTTTCATTGAGCAGTTTGTTAACACTGTGTTCTCGGAATTTGTAATGAGATATTTTGGAGCGTATTGAAACTTATTGTGAAAAGGGAAATATCCTCAGACAAAAAGTAGAAAGATTCCTTCTGAGAAACTGCTTTGTTATTTGTGAATTCATCTCACAGAATTATATGATTATTTTCATGGAGCAGATTGGTAGCACTGTTTTTAGGGAATCTGAGAAAAGATATTTTGGATTACATTGAAGCTTTTGGTGAGAAAGTAAATATCCTCAGATAAAAACTCTAATGAAGCTTCCTGAGAAAGTTCTTTTTGATGTTTGAATTTATCTCACAGAGATACACCTTTCTTTTCATGGAGCAGTCTGGCAACACTGTTTTCGTGAAAACTGCAAAGGGATATTTGGGAGCACATTGAGGCCTATACTGAAAAAAGAATTATCCTCAGATAATAACTAGAAAGAAGCTTTCTGAGAAATTGGTTTGTGATGTGTGAATTCATCTCAAAGAGTTACACCGTTCTTTTCATTGTGCAATTTGATGACCAGTTTTCATGGAATCTGCAATAGGATATTTGAGAGAGCATTGAAGCCTATGGTGACAAAGGAAATATACTGAGATAAAGACCAAAAAGAAACTTTCTGAGAAACTGTTTTGTGATGTCAGAATTCATCTCACAGGATTACACTGCTCTTTTCATTGAGCAGATTGCTAACACTGTTTTCTTGCAATCTGCAGTGGAATATTTTGGAGCATATTTAAGCTTTTGGTGACAAAGAAAATATCCTCATATAAAAACTAGAAATAATCTTTCTGAGAAACCGCTTTGTGATGTTTTAATTAATCTCACTGTGTTGCACGATACTTTTCATGGATCAGTTTGTTAGCACTGTTTTTGGGGAATCTAAGAAGGGATAATTTGGATCCCATTGAAGCCTATGGTGACTAAGGAACTCTCCTCAGAAAAAACTGGTAAGAATCATTGTGAGAAACTTCCTTATGATGTGTGATTGCATCTCACAGAACTACACATTCATTTTTATGGAGAAGTTTGCTAACACTCTTCATAAAATCAATAAAGGGATATTTTGGAGTACATTGAGGTCTATAGTGAAAAAGGAAATATCCTCAGACAAAAACGAGAAAGAGTTTTCTGAAAAACTGCTTCATGATGTGTGTATTCATCTAACAGAGGTGCACAGTTGTTTTCAATGAGCAGTTCTTTTCAATGAGCAGTTTGATAACACCTTTCTCATGGAATCTGCAATAGGATATTTGGGAACACAATGAAGCCTGTGGTGACAAAGGAACTATCCTCAGATAAAAACCAAAAGGAAGCTTCTTGAGAAACTGCGTTGTGTTGTGTCAATTCATCTCACAGAGATACACTTTTTTTTTTCATTGAGCAGTTTGCTAACACTGTTTTCTTGGAATCTGCAATGGGATATTTTGGACCGCATTAAAGCTTAAGGTGACAAGGAAAATATCCTCAGACAAAAACTAGAAAAAAGCTTTCTGAAAAACTGCTTTGTGATTTCTGAATTCATCTCACAGAGTTACACGTTTCCTTTCATGGAGCAGTTTGGTAGCACTTTTTTTTGTGGAATCTGAGAAGGGATATTTTAGATCACCTTGAAGCCTATGGTGACAATGGAAATATCCTCAGATGAAAATTATAAAGAACCTTTCTGAGAAACTTCTTCATGATGTGAGAATTCATCTCACAATGTTACCACTTTCCTTCATGGAGCAGTTTGCTGACACTGTTTTCGTGGAATCTGCCAAGATATTTTGGAGCCCATTCCCTATGGTGTAAAGGGAAATATCCTCAGAGGAAAACTAGAAAAAAGCTTTCTGAGAAACTGCTTTGTGATGTGTGAACTCATCTCACAGAGTCACACTGTTGTTTTCATTTAACAGTCTGCTTAAACTGTTTTCTTGGAATCTGCAATGGGATATTTCAGAGTGCATTGAAGCTTATGGTGGCAAACAAAATATCCTCAGATCAAAACTAGAAGGAAGCTTTCTGAGAAACTGCTTTGTGATTTCTGAATTCTTATCACAGAGTTACATGATTCCTTTCATGGAGCACTTTGGTAGCACTGTTTTTGGGGTATCTGCAATTGGATATTTTGGATCACATTGAAGCCTATGGTGACAAAGGAATTATCCTCATATAAAAAGTAGAAAGAAGGATTCTGACAAAACACTTTGAGATGTGTTAATTCAGCTCACAGCGTTGCATGATTCATTTCATGAATCAGTCTCTTAGCACTGTTTTGGGGGAATTTGAGAAAGGATTTTTTTATCTCTTTGAAGCATATGGTGACAAAGGAAATATCCTCAGATAAAAACGAGAAAGAAGATTTCTCAGAAAGTTCTTTGAGATGTGTGAATTCACCTCACAATGTTACACCTTTCTTTTCATGTAGCAGTTTGCTAGCACTGTTTTCATGGAATTGGCAAAGGGATATTTGGGAGTGCATTGATTCCTATAGTGAAAAAAGAATTATCCCCAGATAAAAATTAGAAATAAACTTTTTGAGAAACTTCTTTGTGATGTGGGAATTCATCTCACAGAGTTACACTGTTCTTTTCATTGAGCAGTTTGCTAATATTGTTTTCTTGGAATCTGCAATGGGATATTTTGGAGTGCATTGAAGCTTATGGTGACAAAGGAAATACCTCAGACAAAAACTGGAAAGAAGCTTTCTGAGAAACTGCTTTGTGACTTGGGAATTCATCTCACAGAGTTACATGATTCTTTTCAAAGAGCTGTTTGGTTGCACTGTTTTTGAGGAATGTGAGAAGGATTATTTGGATCTCATTGAAGACTGTGGTGACAATGGAAATATACTCTGATAAAAATAATAAAGATGTATTCTGACAAGCTACTTTGTGATGTCAGAATATACTCGCAGACTTGCACCTTTCTTTTCACTGAGCAGTTTGCTAACACTGTTGTTGTGGAATCTGCAAAGTTGTATTTGGGAGCACATTGAGGCCTATGGTGAATAAGAAAATATCCTTAGATAAATACTGGATAGAACCTTCCTGAGAAACTGCTTTGTAATATGTGAATTCATCTCACAAAGTTGCAATGTTCTTTTCATTTAGCAGTCTGCTAACACTGTTTTCTTGGAATCTGCAACGGAATATTTCACAGAGCTTTGAAGCTGACTCTGACAAACGAAATATCTTCATATAAAAACTAGAAAGAAGCTTTCTGAGAAACTGCTTTGTGATGGGTTAATTCATCTCCCAGAGTTACACCATGTATTTAATGGAATAGGTTGGTAGCACTGTTTTAGAGGAAACTGAGAAGGTATATTTTGGATCACATTGAAGCCGATGGTGACAAAGGAAATATACTCAGATAAAAACTAGAAAGAAGCTTTTGGAGAAAGTGTTTTGTGACATGTGATTTCATCTCACAGAGTTACACTTTCATTGAGCAGTTTGCTAACACTCTTTTCATGAAATCTGCAATAGGTTATTCGAGAGAACTTTGAATCCAATGGTGACAAAGAAAGTATAATCAGATAAAAACCAAAAAGAAGCTATCCAATAAACTGCTTTGTGACGTGTGAACTCAACTCAGACTTACACTGATCTTTTCATTGAGCAGTTTGCTCATACTGTTTTCTTGGAATCTGCAATGGGATGTTTTAGAGCACATTGAAGTTATGGTGACAGGGAAATATCCTCAGAAAGAAGCTAGAAAGAAGCTTTTTAAGAAACTGCTTTGTGATGTGTGACTCTATCTCACAGAGTTACACGATACTTAGCATGCAGCAGTTTTGTCACATTGTTTTTGGGGAATCTGAGAAGCTATATTTTGGATTGCCTTAAAGCCTATGGTGACAAAGGAAATAATCTCAGATAAAAACTAGAAAGAAGTTTTCTGAGAAACTTCGTGGTGATGTGTGAATTCAACTCACAGTGTTTCACCTTTCTTTTCATGGAGCAGTTTGATAACACTGTTTTCGTGGAATTTGCAAAGGGATATTTACGAGTGCATTGAGAACTATGGTGAAAAAGGAATTAGCCTCAGATAAAAACTAGAAAGAAGCTTTGTGAGAAACTACTTTGTGATGTGTGAATTCATCTCCCAGGGGTACACTGTCCTTTTCAGTGAGCAGTTTCCTAACCCTGTTTCCTTGGAATCTTCAATGGGATATTTCGGAGTGCATTGACACTTACAGTGACAAACGAAATATCATCATATAAAAACTAGAACTAAGCTTTCTGAGAAACTGCTTTGTGATGTGTTAATTCATCTGCCAGATTTACACGATTCTTTTCATTGATCAGTTTATTAGCACTGCTTCTGGGGAATCTTAGAAGGGATATTTTGGATCACATTGAAGCCTATGGTGACAAAGGAAATATCCTCAGATAAAAACTAGAAAGAAACTTCATGATAAAGTCCTTTGTGACGTGTGAATTCATCTCACAGAGTTACAACTTTCTTTTCATGGAGCAGTTTGCTATCACTGTTTTCATGGAATCTGCAAAGGGATATTTGGGAGTGCACTGAGGCCTAAGGTGAAAAAGGAAATATCCTCAGATTAAAGCTAGAAAGAATCTTTCTGAGAAACTTCTTTGTGATGTGTGTATTCTTCTCACAGAGTTACACTGTTGTTTTCATTGAGCAGTTTGCTAACACTGTTTTCTAGGAATCTGCAATAGGATATTTCAGAGTGCATTGAAGCTTACAGTGACAAAAGAAATACATTCATATAAAAACTAGGAAGAAGCTTTCTGAGAAACTGCTTTGTGATGTATTAATTCATCTCCCAGAGTTACACAATTCTTTTCATGGACATTTTTTCAGCAATGTTTTTGAGGATTCTGAGTAGGGATATTTTGGAAAGCATTGAAGCCTAGGGTGACAAGAAATTATCATGAGATGAAAACTAGAAGGAAGCTTTCTGAGAAAGCCTTTGGTGATGTCTGAATTCATCTCACAGAGTTACACCTTTGTTTTCATTGAGAAGTTGGCTAACACTGTTTTCGTGGAATCTGCAAAGGGATATTTGGGACCGCATTGAGGCCTGTCATGAAAAAAGAATTATTCTCAGATGAAAACTAGAAAAAACTTTGTGAGAAACTCCTTTGTGATGTATGAATTCATCTTACAGAGATACAGTTTTAATTTCATGGAGCAGTGTGGTAGCAGTGATTTTCGGGAATCTGAGAAAGGATATTTTGGATTGGATTGACGCATATGGTGACAAAAGAAATATCCTCTGATAAAAAAGTAGAAAGAAGCTTTCTGAGAAATTTCCTTGCACTGTGTGACATCATGTGACCGGTATAACCCTTTCTTTTCACAGGACAGTTTGCTAAAACTCTTTTCCTGGAATCTGCAAAGGGATATTTGGGAATGCATAGAGGCATATGGTGAAGTATCTTCAGATAAAAAGGAGAAAGAACCTTTCTGGGAAAGAGCTTTGTGATGTGTAATTTCATTTCACAGAGTTACACCATTCTTTTTTTGAGCAATTTGATAACACTGTTTTTGTGGAAACTGCAATAGGATATTTGGGAGTGTATTGAAGCCTATGGTGACAAAGGAAATATCCTCAGACATAAACCAAAAAGAAGCTTTCCAAGAAACTGCTTTGTGATGTTTGAATTCACCTCTCTAGGTTGCACTGTACTTTTCATTGAGCAGTTTGCTAACACTGTTTTCTTGGAATCTGCTATGGGATATTTCAGAGTGCATTAAAGCTTATGGTGAAAAAGGAAGTATCCTTGCACGAAAACTGGAAAGAAACTTTCTGAGAAACTGCTTTGTGATTTGTGAATTCATCTCACAGAGTTACATGATTCTTTTCATGGCACAGTTTGTTAGCACTGCTTTTGGTCAGTTTGCGAAGGTATATTTTGATCTCATTGAGGTCTATGGTGACAAAGAAAATCTCCTCAGATTATAAGTAAAAGGAAGCTTTCTGAGAAAGTCCTTTGTTATGTGTGAATTCACCTCACAGTGCTACAACTTTCTTTTCATGGAGCAGTTTGCTAACACCGTTTTCCTGGAATCTGAAAAGGGATATTTGGGTACACATTGATGCCTACGGTGAAGAAGGAAGTATCCTCAGACAAAAACTGTTTTCTTGGAATCTGCAATGGGATATTTCGGAGTGCATTGTAGCTTATGGTGACAAAGGAAATATCCTAATTAAAAAAACTAGAAAGAAGCATTCTGAGAAACTACTTTGTGATATGCTAATTCATCTCACAGAGTTCACAATTCTTTTCATAAAGCAGTTTGGTAGCACTGTTTTTGGGGAATCTGAGAAGGGATATTTTTGATCACATTCTAGTCAACAATGACTAAGGAAATACCCTAAGATAAAAACTGGAAAGAAGCTTTCTGGTAAACTTGTTTATGATATGTGAATTCACCTCACGGAGATACAGCTTTCTTTTCATGGATCAGTTTTCCAGCACTGTTTTTGGGAAATTTGAGAAGGGATATTTTGAATTGCATTGATATGTATGATGACAAAGGAAATATCCTCAGATAATAACCAGAAAGAAGCTGTCTGAGAAATTTCTTTGTTATTTGTGAATTCATCTCACAGTTACACTTTTCTCTGGAACAGTTTCGTAACACTGTTTTCGTGAAATCTGCAAAGGCATATTTGGGACCACATTGAGGCATATAGTGAAAAGGGAAAAATCCTCATTTAAAAACGAGAAAGAATTTTTCTGGGAAACTGCCTTGTGATGTGTGAATTCATCTCACAGGTTACACTGTTGTTTTCATTGTGCAGTTTGATAACAGTTTTCATGGTATCTGCAACATTCTATTTTGGAACACATTGAAGCCTTTGGTGACAAAGGAAATATCATCAGATAATAACTAGAAAGAAGCTTTCTGAGAAACTGCTTTCTGATATGTGAATACATCTCACTCAGTTACACTGCTATTTTCATCAAGCAGTTTGCTAACAGTGTTTTCTTGGGATCTGCAATGGGATATTTCAGAGAGCCTTTAAGCTTATTGTGGCAAAGGAAAGTTCTCATGTAAAAACTAGAAAGAAGCATTCTGAGAAACGGCTTTGTGATGGGCTAATTCATCTCACAGGGTTACATGAATCTTTTCATGGAGCCGTTTGGTAACACTGTTTTTGGCAAATCTGAGAAGGGATATTTTGGATTGCATAGAAGCCTATGGTTACTCAGGAAATATCCTCAGATAAAAGCAAGAAAGATGCTCTCTGAGAAAGTTCTTTGTGATATGTGATTTCATCTCACAAAGTTACAACTTTCTTTCCATGGTGCAGTTTGCTAATACTGTTTTTGTGAAATCTGCAAAGGTATATTTGAGAGCATTTGAGGCCTATGGTGAAAAAGGAAATATCCTCAGAAAAAAAAACTAGAAAGAAGGTTCCTGAGAAACTGCTTTGTGATGTGTGAATTCATCTTTCAAAGTTATACTGTTCTTTTCCTTGAGCAGTTTGCTACCACTGTGTTCTTGGAATCTGCATTGGGATATTTCAGAGCACATTGAAGCTTATTTTGAGAAAGGAAATATCCTCAGACAAAAAGTAGAAAGAAAGTTTCTGAGAAACATCTTTATGATGTATGAATTTATCTCACAGAGGTACACCACTGTTTTCATGGAGCGGTTTGGTAGCAGTGTTTTTGGGGAATCTGAGAAGGGATATTTTGAATCACCTTGAAGCCTGTGGTGACAAAGGAAGTACCTTCTGATAAAAAGTAGAAAGAAGCTTTCTAAGAAACTTATTTGTGATATGTGAATTCATCTCACCGAGATACATCATTCTTTTCATGTAGCAGTTTGCTAACACTCTTTTCGTGGAATCTGCAAGGAGATATTTGGGACCGCCTTGAGGACTATAGCGAAAAAGGAAATATCCTCAGATGAAATTGTCTGAGAAACTGCTTTGTGATGTGTGAATTCAACTCGTAGAGTTACACCATACTTTTCATTGGGCAGTCTGATAACACTGGTTTCATGGAATCTGTAATAGGATACCTGGGAGTGCATTGAAGCCTATGGTGAAAAATGAAGTATCTTCAAATAATAACTATAAAATAGGTTTCTGAGAAACAGCTTAGTGATATTTGAATTCATCTCAAGGGATATACTGTTCTTTTCATTGAGCAGTTTGCTATCACTGTTTTCTTGGAATCTGCAATGGGATATTTCAGAGTACATTGAAGCTTATTTTGACAAAGGAAATATCCTGAGACAAAAACTAGAAAGAAGCTTTCTGAGAAATTGCTTGTGATTGATGATTTCATGTCACAGAGCTACACGATTCAATTCACGTAGCATTTTGGTAGCCCTGTTTTTGGGGAATCTGAGAAGGGATATTTTGAATCACCTTGAAGCCTATGGTGACAAAGGAAATATCTTCAGATAAAAACTAGAAAGAAGCTTTCTAAGAAACTTGTTTATGATGTGTGAATTCATCTCACAGAGGTACACGTTTCTTTTCATGTAGCAGTTTGCTAAAACTGTTTTCGTGGAATCTGCAAGGGGATATTTGGGAGCACATTGAAGACTATAGTGAAAAAAAGAAATATTCTCAGATAAAAACTAGAGAGAAATTGTCTGAGAAAATGCTTTGTGATGTGTGAATTCATCTCACAGAGTTATACCGTACTTTTCTTTGGGCAGTCGGATAACACTGGTTTTGTGGGATCTGTAATAGGATACTTGGGATCACGTTGAAGCCTATGGTGAATAGGGAAATGTCCTCAAATAATAACTAGAACATATCTTTCTGAGAAACTGCTTAGTGATGTGTGAATTCATCCCACAGAGTTACACTGTTCTTTTCATTGAGCAGTAGGTTAACACTGTCAACTTGGAATCTGCAAAGGAATATTTTGGAGTACATTGAAGCTTATGGTGACATAGGATATATCCTCATATAATAACTACAAAAATGCTTTCTGAGAAGCTGCTTTGTGATGCGTTAATTCATCTAACAGAATTACATGATTCTTTTTATGGAGGAGTTTTGTAGCATTGTTCTTGGATAATCTGAAAAGGCATATCTTGGATCACTTTGAAGCCTATGGTGACGAAGGAAATACCTTCATGTAAAAACTATAAAGAAGACTTCTGAGGACCTTCTTTGTGATGTGTGAATTTGTCTCATGGAGTTAAAACTTTCTTTCCATGGAGCAGTCTGTTAACAACATTTTCATGATATCTGCCAAGGGATTTTTTGGAGCGCATTGATGCCTATGGTGATAAAGGAAATATCCTCAGATAAAAACTAGAAAGTAGCTTTCTGAGAAACTGTTCTGTGATGTGTGAATTCATCTCACAGAGATACATTTTTCTTTTCATTGAACAGTTTGCTAACACTGTTTCCTTAGAATATGCATCGGGATATTTCGGAGCACATTGAAGCTCATGGTGACAAAGAAAATATTCTTAGACAAAAACCATAAAGAAGATTTCAGAGAAACTGCTTTGTGATGTGTTGATTCAATCCACAGAGTTACATGATTCTTTTCACAGATCAGTTTGGTAGCTCTGTTTTTCGGGAATCTGAGAAGGGATATTTTGGATTGCATTGAAGTCTATGTTGAGAAAGGAAATTTTCTCAGATAAAAACTAGAAAGAAGCTTTCTGAGAAAGTTCCTTGTGATTTGTGAATTCACATCACAGAGATACACCTTTCTTTTCATGGAGCAGTATTGTAACATTGTTTTCATGGAATCTGCAAAGGCATATATCGGAACGCATTAAGGCATATAGTGAAAATGGAAAAATCCTCATTTAAAAACGAGAAAGAAGTTTTCTGGGAAACTGCTTTCTGATGTGTCAATTCAGCTCACAGAGTTACACTGTTCTTTTCATTGAGCAGTTTGATAACACTGTTTTCATGGAATCTGCCATATTATATTTGGGAACATATTGAAGCCTATGGTGACAAAGGAAATATCCTCCAATAAAAATCAAAAAGAAGCTTTCTGAGAAACTGCTTAGTGATGTATGAATTCATCTCACAGAGTTAAACTGTTCTTTCATTGAGCTGTTTGTGGAAATCACTCTCTTGGAATCTGCAATGGGATATTTTGGAGCACATTGAAGCTTATGGTGACAAAGGAAATATCCTCATACCAAAAACCAGAAAGAAGCTCTCTGAGAAGCCGCTTTGTGTTGGGTTAATTCATCTCACAGAGGTACATGATTCCTTCCATGGAGCAGTTTGGTAGCACTGCTTTTGGGGAATCTGAAAAGGGATATTGTGGATCTCATTGAAGCCTACGGTGACAAAGGACATATCCTCAGACAAAACTAAAAAGAAGCTTTATGAGAAACTGCTTCATGACTTGTGAATTCATCTCACAAAGTTACATTATACTTTTCATGGATCAGTTTGGTAACACTGTTTTTCTGGAATCTGAGAAGGGATATTTTGGATCGCATATAAGCCTATGGTGACAAAGGATATATAATCAGATAAAAACTAGAAAGAAGGTTTCTGAGAAACTTCTTTGTGATGTGTGAATTCACCTCACCAAGTTATAACTTTCTTTCCATGGAGGACTTTCCTGACACTCTTTCCATGTAATCTGCAACGGGATATTTGGGAGTGCAGTAAGGCCTATGGAGAAAAAGGAAATATCCTCAGATAAAAACCAGAAAGAAGCTTTCTGAGAAACTGCTTTGTGATGTGTGAATTCATTTCACAGAGTTACACTGTTATTTTCATTGAACAGTTTGATAACACTCTTTCTTAGAATCTGCAGTAGGATATTTGGGATCGCATTGAAGTCTATGGTGACAAAGGAATTATTCTCAGATAAAAACCAAAAAGATGCTTTCATTGTAACTGCCTTGTAATGTTTGAATTCATCTCACAGAGTTACACGTTTATTTTTATTAAGCAGTTTGCTAACCCTATTTTCTTGGAATCTCAACGTGATATTTCAGAGCGCATTGAAGGCTATGATGTAAAACGAAATATCCTCAGATTAAAACGAGAAAGAAGCTTTCTGAGAAACCACTTTATTATGTGTTAATTCATCTAACAGTGCTACACAAGTCTTTTCATGGATCAGATTGGTAGCACTGTTTTTGGGGAATCTGAGAAAGGATATTTTGGATCGCTTTGAAGCCTACGGTGGCAAATGAAATATCCTCAAATAAAAACTAGGAAGAAGCTTTCTGAGAAAGTTCTTTGTGATGTGTGAATTCATCTCCCAGCGTTACACATTGTTTTTCATGAGTCACTTTCCTAACATTGTTTTCATGGAATCTGCAAAGGGATATTTGGGTATGCTTTGAGGCCTATAGTGAATTGGGTCGTATTTAAGCCTATGTTGAAAAGGAAATATCCTCAGATAAATCTAGAAATAAGCTTTTTGAGAAAGTTATTTGTGATATGTGAATTTATCTCACAGAGTTACAAGTTTCTTTACATGGAGCAGTTTGCTCATATTGTTTTTGTGTAGTCTTCAAGGAGATATTTGGGAGCACATTGAGGCCTATGGTGAAAAACTAAATATCCTGAGATAAAAACCAAAAAGAAGCGTTCTGAGAAATTGCTTTTTGAAATGTGAATTCATCTCACAGTGTTACACAGTTCTTTTCATTGAGAAGTTTGCTAACACTGTTTTCATGGAATCTGCAAAGGTATATTTGGGAACACATTGAGAAATATAGTGAAAAAAGAAATATCCTCATATAAAAACTAGAAAGAAGCTTTCTGAGAAACTGCTTTGTGATGTGTGAATTCATCTTACAAAGTTACACCATTCTTTTCATTGAGCAGTTTGATAACATAGCTCTCGTGGAATCTGGAATAGGTTATTTTGGAGTGCACTGAAGCCTCTGATGACAAAGGAAATATCATCAGACAAAAACCAAAAAGAATCTTTCTGTGAAACTGCTTTGTGTTGTGTGAATTCATCTCACAAGGTTACACCATTCTTTTCATTGAGAAGTTTGCTAATACTTTTTTCGTGGAATTTGCAAAGGGATATTTGGAGTGCATAGAGGAACTTGGAGAAAAACGAAGTATCCTCAGATAAAAACTAGTAAGAAGCTTACTGAGAAACAGCTTTGTGATGTGTGAATTCATTTCAGAGTTACACAGTTTTTTTCATGGAGCAGTACAGTAGGACTCTTTTTGGGGAATATGCAATAGGATATTTGGGAGCAATTTGAAGCCTATGGTGACAAAGGAATTATCCTCAGACAAAAACCAAAAAGAAGCTTTCTGTGCAACTGCTTTGTGCTATGTGAATTCATCTCTCGAAGTTACACCTTTCTTTTCATTGAACAATTTACTAACACTATTTTCATGGAATATGAAGGGTGTATTTGTGAGTGCATTGAGGACTATGGGGAAAAATGAAGTATCCTCTGACAAAAACTATAAAGAAGCTTTCTGAGAAACTACTTTTTGATTTGTGAATTCATCTCACAAAGTTACACCATTCTTTCATAGAGCAGTTTGGTAGCACTGTTTTTTGGGGATCTGAGAAGGGATATTTTGGATCACATTGAAGCCAATGGTGAAAAAGGAAATATAATCAGATAAAAAGTAGAAAGATTCTTTCTGAGAAACTTATTCATGATGTGTGTATTCATCTCACAAAGTAACACCTTTCTTTTCATGTAGCAGTTCGTTAACTCTGTTTTTGTTTAATCTACAAAGTGATATTTGGGAGCAATTTGAGACCAATGGTTAAAAAGGAAATATCTTCAGGTAAAAAGCAGAGAGAATCTTTCTGAGAAACTTCTTTGTTATGTGTGTATTCATCTCACAGAGTAACACCTTTCTTTTCGTGGAGAAGTCTGCTAACACTGTTTTCATGGAATCTGCAACAGGATATTTGGTAGGGCATTGAAGCCTATGGTGACACAGGAAATATCCTCAGATAAAAACAAAAAGGAATCTTTCTGAGAAACTGCTTTGTGATTGATGAATTCATCTAATGGAGTAACAGTGTTCTTTTCATTGATCAGTATGCTTACACTGTTTTCTTGGAATATGCAATGGGATATTTCAGAGTGCATTGAAGCTTATTGTGACAAAGGAAATATACTCAGATAAAAGCTACAAAGAAGTTTTCTGAGAAAGTTCCATGTGATGTGTAAATTAATCTCAAAAAGTTATACCTTTTCTTTCATGGAGCAGTTTGATAACACTGTTTCCATGGAATCTGCAAAGGGATATTTGGGACAACATTGAAGCCTATAGTGAAAAAGGAAATATCCGCTGGCAAAAACTAGAAAGAAGCTTTCTGACAAATTTCTTTGTGATTTGTGCATTCATTTCACAGAGTTACATCATTATTTTCATGGAGCAGTTTGGTAGCACTGTTTTTGGAGATTGCTAGAAGGGTTATTTTGGAACGCATAGAAGCCTATCGTGACAAAGAAAATATCCTCAGATTAAAAACTAGAAAAAAGCTTTCTGAGAAACTGCTTTGTGATGTGTGAATTCTTCTCACAGAGCTACACCACTCTTTTATGGAGCTGTTTGCAAGCACTTCTTGTGCAATCTGAGAAGGTGTAATTCTTATCACTTTGAAACCTATGGTGACAAAGAAAAATCTTCAAATAAATACTTGAAAGAAGCTTTCAGGGAAACTGACTTATGATGTGTGAATTCATCTCACAGAGTTACACCATTCTTCTCATTGAGCAGTTTGCTAACACTGTCTTCATAGAAACAGCAATGTGATATTCGGCAGTGCATTGAGGCCTGTGGTGAAAAAGGAAATATCCTCAGATAAAGCAAGCAAGAAGGATTCTGAGAAACTGCTTGTGATGTCTGAATTTATCTCACAGTGTTACACCTTTCTTTTCGTGGAGCAGCTTGCTAACCCTGTCTTCATGGATTTGGCAAAGTGATATTTGGGAGTGCAATGAGGTGTATAACAGAAAGGGAAACATCCTCAGATAAAAACTAGATGAAGGATATTCAGTTAGGAAAAGAAGATGTCAAATTGTCCCTGTTTGCAGATGACATGATTGTATATTTAGAAAACCCCATTGTCTCAGCCCAAAATCTCCTTAGGCTGATAAGAAACTTCAGCAAAGTCTCCAGATACAAAATCAATGTGCAAAAATTGCAAGCATTCTTATACACCAGTAACAGACAAACAGAGAGCCAAATCATGAATGAACTTCCATTCACAATTGCTTCAAGAGGACACAAACAAATGGAAGAACATACCACGCTCATGGGTAGGAAAAATCAATATCGTGAAAAAGGCCATACTGCCCAAGGCAATTTATAGATTCAATGCCATCCCCATCAAGCTACTAATGAGTTTCCTCACAGAATTGGAAAAAACTGCTTTAAAGTTCATATGGAACCAAAAAAGAGCCCGCATATCCAAGACAATCGTAAGTCAAAAGAACAAAGCTGGAGGCATCATGCTACCTGACTTCAAACTATACTACAAGGCTACAGTAACCAAAACAGCATGGTACTGGTACCAAAACAGAGATATAGACCAATGGGAGAGATTAGAGTCCTCAGAAATAATACCACACATCTACAGCCATCTGACCTTTGATAAACCTGAGAAAAACAAGAAATGGGGAAAGGATTTCCTATTTAATAAATGGTGCTGGGAAAATTGGCTAGCCATAAGTAGAAAGCTGAAACTGGATCCTTCCCTTACTCCTTATAAGAAAATTAATTCAAGATGGATTAGAGACTTAAATGTTAGACCTAATACCATAAAAACCCTAGAAGAAATCCTAGGCAATACCATTCAGGACATAGGCATGGGCAAGAACTTCATGTCAAAAACACCAAAAGCAACGGCAACAAAAGCCAACATTGACAAATGGGATCTAATTAAACTAAAGAGCTTCTGCACAGCAAAAGAAACTACCATTAGAATGAACAGGCAACCTACAGAATGGGAGAAAATTTTTGCAATCTACTCATCTGACAAAGGGCTAATATCCAGAACCTACAAAAAACTCAAACAAATTTACAAGAAAAATCAAACACCCCCTTCAAAAAGTGGACAAAGGATATGAACAGACATTTCTCAAAAGAAGACATTTATACAGCCAACAGACACATGAAATAATGCTCATCATCACTAGCCATCAGAGAAATGCAAATCAAAACCACAATGAGATACCATCTCACACCAGTTAGAATGGTGATCATTAAAAAGTCAGGAAACAACAGGTGCTGGAGAAGATGTGGAGAAATGGGAACACTTTTACACTATTGATGGGATTGTAAACTACTTCAGCCATTGTGGAAGACAGTATGACGATTCCTCAAGGATCTAGAACTAGAAGTACCATATGATCCAGCCATCCCATTACTGGATATATACCCAAAGGATTGTAAATCATGCTGCTATAAAGACACATGCACACGTATGTTTATTGTGGCACTATTCACAATAGCAAAGACTTGGAATCAACCCAAATGTCCATCAGTGACAGACTGGATTAAGAAAATGTAGTGGGTGGCGGAGCAAGACGGACGAATAGGAACAGCTCCAGTCTCCAACTCCCAGCACCAGCGACACAGAAGACCAGTGATTTCTGCATTATCAACTGAGGTACTGGGTTCATCTCACTGGGGAGTGCCGCACGATCAGTGCTGGTCAGCTGCTGCAGCCCGACCAGCGAGAGCTGAAGCAGGGTGAGGCATCGCCTCACCTGGGAAGGGCAAGGGGGAAGGGAATCCCTTTTCCTAGCCAGGGGAACTGAGACACACAACAACTGGAAAATTGGGTAACTCCCACCCCAATACTGCGCTTTAAGCAAACAGGCACACCAGGAGATCATATCCCACACCTGGCCGGGAGGGTCCCACGCCCACGGAGCCTCCCTCATTGCTAGCACAGCAGTCTGTGATCTACCGGCAAGGCAGCAGTGAGGCTGGGGGAGGGGCGCCCACCATTGCTGAGGCTTAAGTAGATAAACAAATCTGCTGGGAAGCTCGAACTGGGTGGAGATCACAGCAGCTAAAGGAAACCTGCCTGTCTCTGTAGACTCCACCTCTGGGGACAGGGCACAGATAAACAACAACAAAAACAACAACAAAAAGCAGCAGAAACCTCTGCAGATGCAAACGACACTGTGTGACAGCTTTGAAGAGAGCAGTGGATCTCCCAACATGGAGGTTGAGATCTGAGAAGGGAAAGACTCCCTGCTCAAGTGGGTCCCTGACCCCTGAGTAGCCTAACTGGGAGACATCCCCCACTAGGGGCAGTCTGACACCCCACACCTCACAGGGTGGAGTAAACCCCTGAGAGGAAGCTTCCAAAGCAAGAATCAGACAGGTACACTTGCTGTTCAGAAATATTCTATCTTCAGCAGCCTCTGCTGCTGATACCCAGGCAAACAGGGTCTGGAGTGGACCTCAAGCAATCTCCAACAGACCTACAGCTGAGGGTCCTGACTGTTAGAAGGAAAACTATCAAACAGGAAGGACACCTACACCAAAACCCCGTCAGTACATCACCATCATCAAAGACCAGAGACAGATAAAACCACAAAGATGGGGAAAAAGCAGGGCAGAAAAGCTGGAAATTCAAAAAATAAGAGCGCATCACCCGCAGCAAAGGAGCGCAGCTCATCACCAGCAATGGATCAAAGCTGGACGGAGAATGACTTCAGAGAAGGCTTCAGTCCATCAAATTTCTCAGAGCTAAAGGAGGAATTACCTACCCAGGGCAAAGAACCTAAATATCTTGAAAAAAAGGTGGAAGAATTGATGGCTAGAGTAATTAATGCAGAGAAGGTCATAAGAGAAATGAAAGAGATGAAAACCATGACACGAGAAATATGTGACAAATGCACAAGCTTCAGTAACTGACTCAATCAACTGGAAGAAAGAGTATCAGTGATTGAGGATCAAATGAATGAAATGAAGCGAGAAGAGAAACCATAAGAAAAAAGACGAAAAAGAAATGAACAAAGCCTGCAAGAAATATGGGATTATGTAAAAAGACCAAATCTACATCTGATTGGGGTGCCTGAAAGTGAGGGGGAAAATGGAACCAAGTTGGAAAACACTCTTCAGGATATCATCCAGGAGAACTTCCCCAACCTAGTAGGGCAGGCCAACATTCAAATCCAGGAAATACAGAGAATGCCACAAAGATACTCCTCGAGAAGAGCAACTCCAAGACACATAACTGCCAGATTCACCAAAGTTGAAATGAAGGAAAAAATGTTAAGGGCAGCCAGAGAGAAAGGTCGGGTTACCCACAAAGGGAAGCCCATCAGACTCACAGCAGATTTCTCGGCAGAAACTCTCCAAGCCAGAAGAGAGTGGGGGCCAATATTCAACATTCTTTTTTTTTTTTTTTTTTTTTTTTTTTTGACACAGAGTCTCGCTCTGTCGCCCAGGCTGGAGTGCAGTGGCCGGATCTCAGCTCACTGCAAGCTCCGCCTCCCGGGTTCCCGCCATTCTCCTGCCTCAGCCTCCCGAGTAGCTGGGACCACAGGCACCGCCACCTCACCCGGCTAATTTTTTTGTGTTTTTAGTAGAGACGGGGTTTCGCCGTGTTAGCCAGGATGGTCTCGATCTCCTGACCTTGTGATCCGCCCGTCTCGGCCTCCCAAATTGCTGGGATTACAGGCTTGAGCCACCGCGCCCGGCCTCAACATTCTTAAAGAAAAGAATTTTAAACCCAGAATTTCATATCCAGCCAAACGAAGTTTCATAAGAGAAGGAGAAATAAAATTCTTTACAGATAAGCAAATGCTTAGAGATTTTGTCACCACTAGGCCTGCCTTACAAGAGACCCTGAAGGAAGCACTAAACATGGAAAGGAACAACCGGTACCAGCAATTGCAAAAACATGCCAAAATGTAAAGACCATCGAGGCTAGGAAGAAACTGCATCAACTAAAGAGCAAAATAACCAGTAAATATCATAATGGCAGGATCAAGTTCACACATAACAATATTAACCTTAAATGTAAATGGACTAAATGCTCCAATTAAAAGACACAGACTGGCACACTGGATAAAGAGTCAAGACCTATCAGTCTGCTGTATTCAGGAGACCCATCTCACACGCAGAGACATACATAGGCTCAAAATAAAGGGATGGAGGACGATTTACAAAGAAAATGGAGAACAAAAAAAAGCAGGAGTTGCAATACTATTCTGATAAAACAGACTTTAAACCATCAAAGGTCAAAAGAGACAAAGAAGGCCGTTACATAATGGTAAAGGGATCAATTCAACAGGAAGAGCTAACTATCCTAAATATATATGCACCCAATACAGGAGCACCCAGATTCATAAAACAAGTCCTTAGAGACTTACAAAGAGACTTAGACTCCCATACAATAATAATGGGAGACTTCAACACTCCACTGTCAACATTAGACAGATCAACGAGACAGAAAGTTAACAAGGATATCCAGGAATTGAACGCAGCTCTGCAGCAAGCAGACCTAATAGACATCCATAGAACTCTCCACCCCAAATCAACAGAATATACATTCTTATCAGCATCTCATCACACTTATTACATAATTGACCACATATTTGGAAGTAAAGCACTCCTAGCAAATGTACCAGAACAGAAATTATAACAAACTGTCTCTCAGACCACAGTGCAATCAAACTAGAACTCAGGACTAAGAAACTCAATCAAAACCGCTCAACTACATGGAAACTGAACAACCTGCTCCTGAATGACTACTGGGTACATAACGAAATGAAGGCAGAAATAAAGATGTTCTTTGAAACCAATGAGAACAAAGATACAACATACCAGAATCTCTGGGACACATTTAAAGCAGTGTGTAGAGGGAAATTGATAGCATTAAATGCCCACAAGAGAAAGCAGGAAAAATCTAAAATTGACACTCTAACATCGCAATTAAAAGAACTAGAGAAGCAAGAGCAAACACATTCGAAAGCTAGCAGAAGGCAAGAAATAACTAAGATCAGAGCAGAACTGAAGGAGATAGAGACACAAAAATCCCTCCAAAAAATCAATGAATCCAGGAGTTGGTTTTTTGAAAAGATCAACAAAATTGACAGACCACTAGCAAGACTAATAAAGAATAAAAGAGAGAAGAATCAAATCGACGCAATTAAAAATGATAAAGGGGATATCACCACCGACCCCACAGAAATACAAACTACCATCAGAGAATACTATAAACACCTCTACGCAAATAAACTGGAAAATCTAGAAGAAATGGATAATTTCCTGGACACTTACACTCTTCCAAGACTAAGCCAGGAAGAATTTGAATCCCTGAATAGACCAATAGCAGGCTCTGAAATTGAGGCAATAATTAATAGCCTACCAACGAAAAAGAGTCCAGGACCAGATGGATTCACAGCTGAATTCTACCAGAGGTACAAGGAGGAGTGGGTACCATTCCTTCTGAAACTATTCCAATCAATAGAGAAAGAGGGAATCCTCCCTAACTCATTTTATGAGGCCAACATCATCCTGATACCAAAGCCTGGCAGAGATACAACAAAAAAAGAGAATTTTAGACCAATATCCCTGATGAACATCAATGCAAAAATCCTCAATAAAATACTGGCAAACAGGATTCAGCAACACATCAAAAAGCTTATCCACCATGAGCAAGTGGGCTTCATCCCTGGGATGCAAGGCTGTTTCAACATTCGCAAATCAATAAACATGATCCAGCATATAAACAGAACCAAAGGCAAGAAGCACATGATTATCTCAATAGATGCAGAAAAGGCTTTTGACAAAATTCTATTTGTTTATTTATTTATTTATTTTATTTTTTTGAGACAGAGTCTCGCTCTGTCACCCAGGCTGGAGTGTAGTGGCCGGATCTCAGCTCACTACAAGCTCTGCCTCCCAGGTTTACGCCATTCTCCTTCCTCAGCCTCCCAAAGAGCTGGGACTACAGGCGCCCGCCACCTCACCCGGCTAGTTTTTTTTTTTTTGTATTTTTAGTAGAGACGGGGTTTCACCATGTTAGTCAGGCTGGTCTCGATCTCCTGACCTTGTGATCCACCCGTCTCGGCCTCCCAAAGTGCTGGGATTACAGGCTTGAGCCACCATGCCCGGCCAGCTTTTGACAAAATTCAACAGCCCTTCATGCTAAAAAAGCTCAATAAATTCGGTATTGCTGGAACGTACCTCAAAATAATAAGAGCTATTTATGACAAACCCACAGCCAATATCATACTGAATGGGCAAAAACTGGAAAAATTCCCTTTGAAAACTGGCACAAGACAGGGATGCCCTCTCTCACCACTCCTATTCAACATAGTGTTGGAAGTTCTGGCTAGGGCAATGAGGAAAGAGAAAGAAATCAGGGGTATTCAGTTAGGAAAAGAAGAAGTCAAATTGTCCCTGTTTGCAGATGACATTATTGTATATTTAGAAAACTCCATTGTCTCAGCCCAAAATCTCCTTAAGCTGATAAGCAACTTCAGCAAAGTCTCAGGATACAAAATTAATGTGCAAAAATCACAAGCATTCTTATACACCAGTAACAAAGAGAGAGCCACATCAGGAATGAACTTCCATTCACAATTGCTTCAAAGAGAATAAAATACCTAGGAATCCAACTGACAAGGGATGTAAAGGACCTCTTCAAGGAGAACTACAAACCACTGCTCAGTGAACTCAAAGAGGACACAAACAAATGGAAGAACATACCACGCTCATGGATAGGAAGAATCAATATCGTGAAAATGGCCATACTGCCCAAAGTAATTTATAGATTCAATGCCATCCCCATCAAGCTACTAATGAGTTTCCTCACAGAATTGGAAAAATCTGCTTTAAAGTTCATATGAAACCAAAAAAGAGCCCGCATCTCCAAGACAATCCTAAGTCAAAAGAACAAAGCTGGAGGCATCACGCTACATGACTTCAAACTATACTACAAGGCTACAGTAACCAAAACAGCATGGTACTGGTACCAAAACAGAGAGATAGACCAATGGAACAGAACAGAGTCCTCAGAAATAATACCACACATCTACAGCCATCTGATCTTTGACAAACCTGAGAGAAACAAGAAATGGGGAAAGGATTCCCTATTTAATAAATGGTGCTGGGAAAATTGGCTAGCCATAAGTAGAAAGCTGAAACTGGATCCTTTCCTTACTCCTTATACGAAAATTAATTCACGATGGATTAGAGACTTAAATGTTAGACCTAATACCATAAAAATCCTAGAGGAAAAACTAGGTAGTACCATTCAGGACATAGGCATGGGCAAAGACTTCATGTCTAAAACACCAAAAGCAACATCAGCAAAAGCCAAAATTGACAAATGGGATCTCATTAAACTAAAGAGCTTCTGCACAGCAAAAGAAACTACCATCAGAGTGAACAGGCAACCTATAGAATGGGAGAAAAGTTTTGCAATCTACTCATCTGACAAAGGGCTAATATCCAGAACCTACAAAGAACTCAAACAAATTTACAAGAAAAAAACAAACAACCCCATCAAAAAGTGGGCACAGGATATGAACAGACATTTCTCAAAAGAAGACATTCATACAGCCAACAGACACATGAAAAAATGCTCATCATCACTGGGCATCAGAGAAATGCAAATCAAAACCACAATGAGATACCATCTCACACCAGTTAGAATGGCGATAATTAAAAAGTCAGGAAACAACAGGTGCTGGAGAGGATGTGGAGAAATAGGAACACTTTTACACTGTTGGTGGGATTGTAAACTAGTTCAACCATTATGGAAAATAGTATGGCGATTCCTCAAGGATCTAGAACTAGATGTACCATATGACCCAGCCATCCCATTACTGGGTATATACCCAAAGGATTATAAATTATGCTGCTATAAAGACACATGCACACGTATGTTCATTGCGGCACTATTCACAATAGCAAAGACTTGGAATCAACCCAAATGTCCATCAGTGACAGATTTGATTAAGAAAATGTGGCACATATACAGCATGGAATACTATGCAGCCATCAAAAATGATGAGTTTATGTCCTTTGTAGGGACATGGATGCAGCTGGAAACCATCATTCTTAGCAAACTATCACAAGAACAGAAAACCAAACACCGCATGTTCTCACTCATAGGTGGGAACTGAACAATGAGATCACTTGGACTCAGGAAGGGGAGCATCACACACCGGGGCCTATCATGGGGAGGGGGGAGGGGGGAGGGATTGCGTTGAGAGTTATACCTGATGTAAATGACGAGTTGATGGGTGCAGCACACCAACAAGACACAAGTATACATATGTAACAAACCTGCACGTTATTCACATGTACCCTACAACTTAAATTATAATAATAATAAATAAATTTAAAAAAAAAAAAACTAGAAAGAAGCATTCTGAGAAACCACTTTGTGATGTGTTAATTCATCTCACAGAGTTCACGATTCTTTTCATCAAGCAGTTTGGTGGCATTGTTTTGTGGGAATCATGAAGCGATATTTTGGATTTCATTGAAGTCTATGTTGACTAAGTAAATATCCTCAGATATTTCCTAGAAAGAAACTTTCTAAGAAACTTCTTTGTGATGTGTGAATTCATCTCACAGAGTTACACCATGCTTTTAACTGAAAAGTTTGCTAACACTTTTTTTTCGTTGAATGTGCGATGGGGTTTTCGGGAGTACATTGAGGCCTATGGTGAAAAAGGAAATATTATCAGATAAAAACTAGAAAGAAGCTTTCTGAGAAACTGCTTTCTGATGTGTGAACTCATCTCACAAAGTTATACCGTCTTTTCATTGAGCATTTTAATGACACTGTTTTCGTGAAATTTGCAATAGGATATTTTGGATTGCATTGAAGTCTATGGTAACATAGAAAATATCTTTTTGATGTGTGTTTTCATCTCACAGGGTTACACCATGTTTTTCAAGGAGCAGTTTGCTAACACTGTTTTCGTGGAATCTGCAAAGGGATATTTGGGAGCACATTGATTCACTTAGTGAAAAAGGAAATATCCTCAGATAGTAAGTAGAAAGCAGCTTTCTGAGAAACTGCTTTGTGATGTGTGAATTCATATCACAGAGTTATGCTGTTCTTTTTATTTATCAGGTTGCTAACACTCTTTTCTTGGATTCTGCAATCGGATACTTCCAAGCTTCTTGAAGCTTATGATGACAAAGGAAATATCATCATATAAAAATTAGAAAGAAGCATATTGAGAAACTGCTTTTTGATGTGTTAATTCGGCTCACAGTGTTACACCATTTCTTTCATGGGTCAGTTTGGTAGCACTGTTTTTGGGGAATCTGAGAAGTGATATTTTTGATCACATTGAAGCCTACGGTGACACAGGAAATATCCTCAGATGAAAACTAGAAGGAAGGTTTCTGAGAAAGTTTTTTGTGATGTGTGAGTTCATCTCACAGAGTTACACCTTTCTTTTCATGGAGGAGTTTGCTAATACTGTTTTTGTGCAATCTACAAAGGGATATTGGGGAGCGCTTTGAGGCCTAGGAAATATTCTCAGATAAAAACTAGAAAGAAGCTCTCTGAGAGAGAAGGTTTCTGTAAATTCATCTTACATAGTTATGCTATTGTTTTCATTGAGCAATTTTATAACACTATTTGTTGGAATCTGCAGTAAGATACTTGGGAACAAATTGAAGCCTATGTTGACAAATTAAATGTCCTCAGAATAAAACCAAAAAGAAGTTTTCTGAGAAACCACTTTGTTATGTGAGAATTCATCTCACAGATTTACTCATTACTTTTCATGGAGCAGTTTGCTAACACTATTTTCATGGAATCTGCAAAGGGCTGTTCACGAGTGCATTGAGGCAAATGATGAAAAAGGAAATATCGTCAGAAAAAAAACGGAAAGAAGTTTTCTGAGAAACTGCTTTGTGATTTGTAAATTCATCTCACAGAGTTACATGATTTCTTTCATGGGACAGTTTGGTAGCACTGTTCTTGAGGAATCTGAGAAGGGATATTTGAGATCACATTGAAGCCTCTGATGACAAAGGAACTATCCTCAGATAAAATCTAGGAAGAAACTTTCTGAGAAATTTCTTTGTGATGTGTGAATTCATCTCACAGAGTTACATCATTCTTTTCATTGATAAGTCTGCTAACACTTTTGTCGTGTAATCTGCAATGGGATATTCTGGAACACATTCAGGAATATACTGAAAAAAGAAATATCCTCAGATAAAAATTAGAAAGGAGCTTTCTGAGAAACAAATTTTGGATGTGTGAATTCCTCTCACAGCGTTCCACCACTTTTTCCATGGAGCAGTTTAGTAGCACTGTTTTTAGGTAATCTCAGAAATCTGCAATGAAATATTTGGGAGTGCATTGAGGAATATGGTGAAAAAGGAAATACCCTCAGATAAAAACGAGAAAGAAGCTTTCATAGAAACTCCTTTGTGCTGCCTGTCTTCATCTTGTAGAAGTAAATGTTTCTGTTGAGCGAGCACTTTGCAATCACTGCTTTTGTTGTGTCTGAGAAGGGATATCTGTGAGCGCATTGAAGCCTATGGTGGCAAAGGAAATATTCTCAGACAAAAACCAAAAAGAATCTTTCTGAGAAACTAATTTCTGATGTTTGAATTCATCTCACAGAAATACAACTTGCTTTTCATGGAACAGTTTACTAACACTATTTTCATGGAATCTGCAAAGGCATATACACAAGCTCATTGAGGCAAATGATGAAAAAGGAAATATCAATGTACAAAAACTAGAATGAAGCTTTATGACAAACTGCCTTGAGATTTGTGAACACATCTCACAGAGTTACATGATTCTGTTCATGAAGCAGTTTGGTAGCACTGTTTTGGGGGAATCTGAGAAGGGATAATTTGGATCACATTGAAGCCTGTGGTGACAAACAAAATATCCTCAGATAAAATCTAGAAAGAATCTTTCTGAGAAGCTTCTATGTGATGTAGGATTTCATCTCACAGAGTTACACCATTCTTTTCATTGGGAAGATGGGTAAACCTTTTTTTGTGGAATCTGCAATGGGATATTCCAGAGTGTATTGAGGCCTATAGTGAAAAAAGAAATATCCTCAGATAAAAACTAGAAAGAAGATTTCTGAGAAAAAACTGTGTGATGTGTGAATTCATCTCACAGAGTTACATCATTCTTTTCATGGAGCAGTTTGCTGATATTGTTTTCCTGGACTCTTCAAAGGGATATTTGGGAGTGCTTTGAGGCCTATGGTGAAAAAGGAAATATCCTCAGATAAAAAATAGGAAGAAGTTTCATGAGAAACTGATTTCTGATGTGTGAATTCATCTCACAGAGTTACACCTTTCTATTCATTGAGCAGTTTGGTAGCACTCTTTTTGGGGAATCTGCAAAAGGATTTTCTGGAGCTCATAGAGGCCTATGGTGAAAAAGAAGATATCTACAGATAAAAACTGGAGAGAAGGTTTTTGAGAAACTGTTATGTGATATATGTATTCACCTCATACTCACCTCATAGAGATAAACAATTTTGTTGATTTCAGAGAAACTTCTTTGTGATGTGTGCATTCATCTCATAGAACTAAACATTATTGTTGAGGGAGAACTTTGGCATCACTGTTTTTGTGGTATCTGGGAATGGATATTTGGGAGCACATTGAATCCTAAGGTGGAAAAGGAAATGTCCTAATATGAAAAATAGAAGTTCTCTGAGAAACCACTTTGTGATGTGTTAATTCATCTCACAGAGTTACATGATTCTTTTTATGGATCAGTTTGGTAGCACTGTTTTTGGAAAATCTGACAAGGAATATTTTGAATCGCATTGAAGCCTCTGGTGATGAAGGAAATATCCTCAGATAAAAATTAGAAAGAAGCTTTCTGAGCAAGCTCTTTGTGATGTGTGAATTTATCACAGAAAGTTACACCTTTCTTTTCATGGAGTAGTTTGCTAACACTGTTTTCATGGAATCTGCAATGGGATATTCTGGAGCGCATTGAGGCCTATAGTGAAAAAGCAAATATACGCATGTAAAAACCAGAAGGAAGCTTTCTGTGAAACAGCTTTGTGATGTGTGAATTCATCTTACAGAGTTACACCATTCTTTTCGTTGAGAAGTTTGATAACACTGTTTTCATGGAATCTGCAATAGGGTATTTAGGAACACATTGAAGCCTATAATGACAAAGGAAATGCTTCAGATAAAAACGAAAGAAGCTCTCAGTGAAACTGTTTTGTGATGTGTGAATTCATCTCACTGAGTAACACCGTTCTTTTCATTGAGAAGTTTGCTAACACTTTTTTCATTTAATCTGCAATGGGATATTCAGGAGGACATTGAGGAATATGGTGAAAAAGTAAATATCCTCAGATAAAAACTAGAAAGAATCTTTCTGAGAAACTGCTTTGTGATGTGTGAATTCTCCTTACAGAGTTACACTGTTCTGTGCATTGCACAGTTTGCTTACACCCTTTTCTAGGAATCTACAATCTGATATTTTTTAGTGACGTGAAGCTTATGGTGACAAAGTAAATACTCTCATATGAAAACTAGAAGGAAGTTTCTGAGAAGCCACTTTCTGTTCTGTTAATTCATCTCACAAATATACACAATTCTTTTCATGGAACAGTTTGGTAGCACTGTTTTTGGTGTATCTGAGAAGGGATATTTTGGATCACTTTGAAACCTATTGTGACAAAGGAAATATCTTCAGATAAAAAGTAGAAAGAATACTTCTGAGAAATTGCTTTGTGAAATGTGAATTTATCTCACAGACTTACACCATTTTTTTCATGCAGCAGTATGGTATCACTGTTGTTGGGGAATCTGCAATAGGATATTTGGAAACGCATTGAAGCTTATGGTGACAACAGAAATATCCTCAGACAAAAACCAAAAGGAAGTTTTCTGAGAAACTGCTTTGTGATGGGTCAATTCATCTCACACATTTACACCTTTTTTTTTTTTTTTAAATGGAGCAGTCTGCTAACACTGTTTTCGTGGAATCTGCAAAGGGATATTTGAGAGTGCATTGAGGCCTATGGTGAAAAAGGAAATATCCTCAGAAAAAAACTAGAAAGAAGATTTCCAGATATTGGCCGGGCGCGGTGGCTCAAGCCTGTAATCCCAGCACTTTGGGAGGCTGAGACGGGCAGATCACAAGGTCAGGAGATCGAGACCATCCTAGCTAACATGGTGAAACCCCGTCTCTACTAAAAATACAAAAATAAAACTAGCTGGGCGAGGTGGCGGGCGCCTGTAGTCCCAGCTACTCCGGAGGCTGAGGCAGGAGAATGGCTTGAACCTGGGAGGCGGAGCTTGCAGTGAGCTGAGACCCGGCCACTGCACTCCAGCCTGGGCGACAGAGCGAGACTCTGTCTCAAAAAAAAAAAAAAAAAAAGAAAGAAAGAAGATTTCTGAGAAACTGCTTTGTGATTTTTGAATTCAACTCACAGAGTTACATGATTCTTTTCTTGGAGCAGTTTTGTAGCCCTGTTTTGGAGAATCTGAGAAGGTATATTTTCGATCACATTGTAGCCAATTCTGACAAAGGAAATATCCTCAGATAAAAACTAGAATGATGCTTTCTGAGAAACTGCTTTATGATGCGTGAATGCATCTGACATAGTTACACCTTTCCTTTCATGGAACAGTTTGCTAAAACTGTTTTTGTGGAATCTACAAAGAGATATTTGGGAGCACTTTGAGACCTATGGTGGAAAAAGTAATATCCTCAAATAAAAACTAGAAAGAAGCTTTCTGAGAAACTGCTTTGTGGGATGTGCGTTCATCTCATAGAGATAAACGTTTCTGTTGGGGGAGCACTTTGGTAACACTGTTTTTGTGGTGTCTGAGAAGGGATATTTGAGAATGGATGGAAGCCTATGGTGGAAAAGGAAATATCCTCAGATAAAAACCAAAAAGAAGCTTTCTGAGAAACTGCCTGGGGATGTGTAAATTCATCTCACAGAATTGCACTGTTGTTTTCATTGATCAGTTTGCTACAACTGTTTTCTTGAAATCTAAAATGTGATATTTTGGAGTGCACTGAAGCTTAGGATGACAAAGGAAATATCCTCGTATAAAAACCAGAAATAAGCTTTCTGAGAAAGTGCTTTGTAATGGATGAATTCGTCTCAAAGAGTTACACCTTTCTTTTCATTGAGTCGTTTGGTGGCGCTGTTTTTGGGGAATCTGCAAAAGGATTTCTGGGAGCTCACAGAGGCCTATGGTGAAAAAGGAAATACCTGCAGATAAAAACAGAAGAGAAGATTTTAAAGAAAATGTTTTGTGATGTGTGTATTCATCTCATAGAGATAAACCATTTTGTTGATTGAGCAGTATGGCCTCACTGTTTTTGTGGTGTCTGAGAAGGGATATTTGGGAGTGCATTGAGGTTGATGGTGGAAAAGTAAATATGCACAGATAAACATTGGAAAGCAGCTTTCTGGGAAATTTCTTTGTGATGGTTGAATTCATCTGCCAGAGGTAAACCACTGTTTTCAGTGAGCTGTTTGATAACCCTGTTTTTGTGGAATCTACAAAGTGATATTCAGAGCACAGAGAAGCCTATGGTGAAAAAGGAAATACCCTAGGATAAAAACTCGAAAGAAGCTTTCTGATAGACTGTTTTGTAATGGGTGAATTCATCTCACAGGGTTACATCTTTCTTTTCATTAAGCAGTTTGGTAACACTTTTTTTGGAATATGGAAAGGGATATTCGAGAGTGGATAAAGGCCAATGTTGAAAAAGGAAATATCTTCTGGTTGAAAATGGAAAGAAAGTTTCTGATACCTTCTTTGTGATGCGTGTATTCATCTCATAGAGGTAAAGCTTTCTGTTGGGAGAGCAGTTTGCCATCACTGTTTCTGTGGTGTCTGAGAAGGAATATTTGGGAGCGTATGGAAGCCAATAGTGAAAAAGTAAATATCTTGAGATCAAAACTAGAAAGATGCTTTCTGAGAAATTTATTTGTGATGGGTGAATTCATCAAACAGAGTTCCACCTTTGTTTTATTTGAGCAGTTTGTCAGCACTGTTTTCATGGAATCTGCAAAGGGATATTCAGGAGCTCCTAGAGGCCTATGGTGAGAAACGAAATAATATCAGATAAAAACTGGAGAGAAGTTTTTGAGAAATTGTTTTGTGATGTGTGTATTCATTTCATAGAGTTAACATTTTGTTGATTGAACAGTTCGACATCACTGTTTTTGTGGTGTCTGAGAAGAGTTATTTGGGGGCACAATGAAGCCAAAGGTGAAAAAGGCAATATCTTCAGATTTAAACTAGAAAGAAGCTTTATGAGAAACTTCTTTGTGATGTGTGCATTCATCTCATAGGGCTAAACATTTCTGTTTAGGGAGCACTTTGGCATCAATGTTATTGTGGTGTCTGAGAAGGGATATTTGAGAGTGCATTGAAGCCTACGTTGGAAAAGGAAATATCCTCCGTTAAAAACTAGAAAGAAGTCTTCTGAGAAACTACTTTTGGGTGGATGAATTCATCTCACAGAGATACACAGGTGGTTTTCATTGAGCAGTTTGATAACACTGTTTTCGTGGAATCTGCAATCGGATATTTGGGAGCGGATTGAAGCCTATGGTGACAAAAATATCTCCTCAGACAAAAATCAAAAGGAAGTTTTCTTAGAAACTACTTTGTGATGTGTGAATTCATCTCACACATTTACACCTTTCTTTTCATGGAGCAGCCTGCTAACACTGTTTTCGTGGAATCTACAAAGGGATATTTGCGAGTGCATTAAGGCCTACGGTGAAAAAGGAAATATCCTCAGACAAAAACTAGAAAGAAGCTCTCTGAGAAAATTATTTGAGATGTTTGAATTCATCTCACTGATTTACACTTTTCTTTACATGGAGCGGTTTCCTAACACTATTTTCGTGGAATCTACAAAAGGATATTCGTGAGCACATTGAGGTAAATGTTGAAAAAGAAAATATCCTAAGACAAAAACTAGAAAGATGCTTTCTGAGAAACTGCTTTATGATTTATGAATTCATCTCACAGAGTTACACCATTCTTTTCATGGAGCAGTTGAGTAGCACTGTTTTTGGGGAATCTGAGAAGGGATATTTTGGATCGCATTGAACCCTATGGTGACAAAAGAAATATCCTCAGATCAAAACTAGAAAGAAGCATTCTGAGAATATGTCTCATGATTTGTGATTTCATCTCACAGAGTTACATGTTTCTTTTCATGGAGCAGTTTGATAACACTGCTTTCATGGAATCTGTAAAGGGATATTTGGTAACACATTGAGTCCTAAGGTGAAAAAGCAAATATGCACACATAAAAGGTAGAAAGGATCTTTCTAAGAAACTGCTTTGTGATGTGTGAATTCATCTCAGAGACTTACAATGTTGTTTTCATTGAGCAGTTTGCGAACACCATTTTCTTCGAATCTGCAAATGGATATTTCGGAGCACATCAAAGCTCATGGTTACAAAGCAAATGTCCTCATATAAAAACTAGAAAGAAGCTTTGTGAGAAACCAGTTTGTTACTTGTGAATTCATCTCACAGAGTTTCACTGAACATTTCATTGAGCAGTTTGATAACACTGTTTTCTGGGAATCTACGGTGGGATATTTTGGAGTGCAGTGAAGCTTATGGTGACAAAGGAAATATCCTCAGACAAAAACTAGAGAGAATCTTTCTGAGAAACTGCTTTGTGATTTGTGAATTCATCTCAGAGTGTTAGACAATTCTTCTCTTGGATCATTTTGATAGCCCTTTTTTCGGGGAATCTGAGAAGGGATATTTGGGATCACATTGAAGCCTATGGTGAAAGGAAATATACTCAGATAAAAACTAGAGAAAACTTTCTGAGAAAATTCTTTGTGATGTGTGAACTCATCTCCCATACTAACACTGATCTTTTCATTGAAAAGTCTGAAAACACTGTATTTATTGAACCTGCAGTAGGATATTTGGGAACACATTGAAGCCTATGGTGACAAAGGAAATATCCTCAGACAAAAACTAGAAAGAAGCTATATGAGCAACTGCTTTGTGATTTGTGAATTCATCTCACAGAATTACTTCTTTCCATTGAGCAGTTTGCTAACACTGTTGTCATTGAATCTGCAATGGGATATTTGGGAGAGTGTTGAGGCCTAGGGTGAAAAAGGAAATATCTTCAGATAAAAACTGAAAGGAAGCGTTCTGAGAAACTTCTATGAGACCTGTGCATTCGTCTCACAGAGTTCCACATTTCTGCTCAGATAAAAACTAGAAAGATGTTTTCTGAGAAACTGTTTTGTGATATGTAAATTCATCTCACAGAGTTACACTGTACGTTTCCTTGAGCAGTTTGATAACACTTTTTTCATGGAATCTGCAATAGGATATTTAGCAGCACATTGAAGCCCATGGTGACAAGGCAAATATCCTCAGATAAAACCTGGAAAGAATCTTCCTTAGAAACAGCTTTGTGATTTGTAATTTCATCTCATAGAGTTACATGATTTTTTTCATGGATCAGTTTGGTTGCCCTGGTTTTGGGGAATCTGAGAAGGGATAGTTTGGATTGCATTGAAGCCTATCGTGACAAAGGAAATATCCTCAGACAAAAACTACAAAGAAACTTTCTGAGAAAGTTCTTTGTGATTTTGAATTCATCTCACAGATGTAGACCATTTTCTTCATTTAGCAGTTTGATAGCACTGTCTTCCCAGAAACTGCAACAGGATATTTGGGAGGTCATTCAAGCCTATGATGACAAAGGAAATATCCTGAGACGAATCCAAAAAGAAACTTTCTGAGAGACTGCTTTGTGATGTGTGAATTGATTTCACAGAGTTACACTGTTCTTTTCATTGAGCAGTTTGCTTATACTGTTTTCATGGTATCTGCAATGGGATATTTTGAATCTCATTGAAGCCTATAGTGACAGAGGACATATCCTCAGATAAAAACTAGAAAGAAGCTTCCTGAGAATCTCTTATGTGATTTTTGAATCATCTCACAGAGTTACACCTTTCTTTTCATGGAGCAGTTTGGTAGCATTGTTTTGGGGGAAACTGAGAAGGGATTTTTTTGATGATATTGAAGCCTATGGTGTGAAAGGAAATATCCTCATATAAGAACTAGAAAGAAGCTTTCTGAGAAACCGCTTTGTGATGTGTTAATTCATCTCACAGAGGTACACGATTCTATTCATGGATCAGTTTGGTAGTACTTTTTTGGGGGAATCTGAGAAGGGATTTTTAGGATTGTCTTGAAGCCAAAGTTGAAAAGGAAATATCCTCACATAAAAAGTAGAAAGAAGCTTTCTGAGAAAGTCCTTTATGATGTGTGAACTCATCTCACAGTGTTACACTGTTCTATTCATTGAGCGGTTTGATAACACTGTTTTCGAGGAATTTGCAACAGGATACTTGGGAGCGCATTGAAGCCTATGGTGACAAAGGAAAACTCGTCAGATAGAAACTAGAAAAGAACTTTCTGAGAAACTTCTTCATGACGTGTGAATTCATTAGAAGGAGTTACACCTTTCTTTTCATGGAGCAGTTTTCTAACACTGATTTCGTGGAATCTGCACATGAATATTTGTGCACACATTGAGGCCTATGGTTAAAAAGGAAATATCCTCAGATAAAAATTAGAAATACACTTTCTGAGAAAGCTCTGTGATGTGTGATTTCATCTCACAGAGATATACCATTCATTTCACTGAGCAGTTTGCTAACACTGTTTTCATGGAATGTGCAAAGGGATATTTTGGATACCCTCATACAAAAACTAGAAAGAGTCTTTCTGAGGAAATGCTTTCTGATATGTTAATTTATCTCACAGAGTTACAAGATGCTTTTCCCGGATCAGATTGGTAGCACTGTGTTCATGGAATCTGCAAACGGATATTTGGCAGCACATGGAGGTCTACAGAGAAAAAGGGAATATACTCAGATAAAAACAAGAAAGAAGCTTTCTGTGAAAGCTCTTTGTGATGTGTGAATTCATTGCACAGAGTTACAGCTTTCTTTTCATAGAATAGTTTGCTAACACTGTTTTCGTGGAATCTACAAAGAGATATTTGGGAGCACATTGAGGTCTATGGTGAAAAATGAAATATCGTCAGACAAAAACTAGTAAGAAGCTTTCTGAGAAACTGTTTTGTGATGTGTGAATTATTCTCACAGAGTTACACAGTTATTTCCATTGAGCAGTTTGCTAACACTGTTTTCTTGAAATCTGCAAAGGGATATTTCAGAGTACAATGAAGTTTATGGTGACAAACATAATATCCTCATAGAAAAAGTAGAAAGAAGCTTTCTGGAAAACTGTTTTGTGATTTGTGAATTCTTCTTACGGAGCTACATGATTCTTTTCATGGATCAGTTTGGTAGCACTGTTTTTGTGGTGCCTGAGGAGGGATATTTTGGATTGCATCGAAGCCTATGGTGACAAGGAAAATATCCTCAGACGAAAACTAGAAAGAAGCTTTCTGAGAAAGTTCTTTGTGATGTGTGAATTCATCTCACTGAGGTACAGCATTCTTATCTTGGAGCAGTTCGCTAACACTGCTTTTGTGGAATCTACAAAGGGATATTTTGGAGCACATTGAGCCCTACAGTGAAAAAGGAAGTATTCTCAGATAAAAACTAGCAACAAGCTTTCTGAGAAGTGCTTTGAGATGCATGAATTCATCTCAGAGTGTTACATCATTCTCTTCATAGAGCAGTTTGCTAACACTGTTTTTGAAGAATCTGCAAAAGGATATATGGGAGCGCTCTGAGGCCTATGGTGAGAAATGAAATATCCTCAGATAAAAACTAGAAAGAAGCATTCCGAGAAATGGCCTTGTGATGTGTGAATTCGTCTCACAGACTTACACTGTTTTTTTCATTGAGCAGTTTGCTAACACTGTTTTCTTTGAATCTGCAATGCGATATTTCAGAGCACTTTGAAGCTTGTGGTGACAAGGAATATCCTCAGGCAAAAACTAGAGAGAAGCTCTCTGAGAAACTGCTTTGTGATTTGTGAATTCATCTCACAGAGTTACATGATTCTTTTCATGGAGCAGTTTGGTAGCAGTGTTTTTGGGGAATCTGAGAAGGGATATTTTGTATTGTGTTGAAGCCTATGGTGACAAAGGAAATATCATCAGATATAAACTAGAAAGAAGCTGTCTCAGAAACCGCTTTGTGATACGTTAGTTCATTTCACACAATTTTATGATTCTTTTCATGAATCAGTTTGGTAACACTGTTTTTTGGGAATCTGAAAGAATATTTTGGATCACATTGAAGCCTATGGTGACAAAGAAAGTATCCTCTGGTAAAAACTAGAAATAAACTTCCTAAGAAAGTTCTTTGTGATGTGTGAAATCATTTCACACAATTACACCTTTTTTCATGGAGCAGTTTGCTAATACTGTTTTCATGGAATCTGCAAAGGGATATTTGGGAGCGATATGAGGCCTACAGTGAAAATGAAAATATCCTCAGATAAAAACTGGAAAGAAGATTTCTGAGAAACCGCTTTGTAATTGGTGAATTTGATTCACAGAGTTGCACCATTTTTTTCATTGATCAGTTTGATAACATTGTTTTGGTGCAATATGCAAAAGGATATTTGGGAGTGCCTTGAAGCCAATGGTGACAAAGGAAATATCCTCAGATAAAAACTAGAAATAAGCTTTCTGCGAAAGTTCTTTGTGATGTGTGAATTCATCTCACAGTGTTACATCTTCTTTTCATGGAGCAGTTTGCTAACACTGTTTCCGTGGAGACTGCAAAGGGATATTTGGGAGTGCATTGAGGCCTATAGTGAAAAAGGAAATATACTCAGATAAAACAAGTAAGAAACTTTCTGAGAAACTCCTTTGTGATGTGTGAATTCTTCTGACAGAGGTACACTGTTCTTTTCATTTAGCAGTTTGCTAACACTGTTTTCCTTAAATCAGCATTGGAATACTTTGGAGCGCCTTGAGGTTTATTGTGACAAAGTAAATACCCTCAGACAAAAACTAGAAAGAAGTTTTCTGGGAAACTGCTTTGTGATTTGTTAATTCATCTCACAGAGATATACCATTCTTTTCATTTAGAAATTTCCTAACATTTTTTCTTTTAAAATGCAATGGGTTATTGAAGAGTGCATTGAGGAATATGGTGAAAAAGGAAATAACCTCAGATAAAAACTAGAAAGATCGTTTCTGAGACACAAATTTGTGATGTGTGAATTCAACTCACAGAGTTACACCACTGTTTCCAGGGAGTTGTTTGGTAGCACTGTTTATGAGGAATCAAAGAAGGAATAGTTTGAATTGCACTGAAACCTATGATGACAAAGGATATATCCTCAGATATAACCTAGAAAGAAGCTTTCTGAGAAACTTCTTTGCGTTGTGTGAATTCATCTCATTCAGTTATACATTTCTTTTAATGGAGCAGTTTTCTAGCAGTGTTTTCGTGGAAACTGCAAAGGGATATTTGTGAGTGCATTGGGGCCTACAGTGAAAATTGAAATATCCTCAGATAAAAACGAGAAAGAAGCATTCTGAGAAACTGTTTGGTTATGTGTTAATTCATCTCACAGAGTTGCACGATTCTTTTCATGGATCATTTGGTAACACTGTTTTTGTGGAACCTAAGAAAGGATACTTTGGGTTGCATTGAAACCTATGGTGAAAAGGAAATATCCTAAGATAAAAATTAGAAGGAAACTTTCTGAGAAATTTCTTTGTTATGTGTGACTTCATTTCACAGAGTTACACCTTTCTTTTCATGGAGCAGTTCTGTAGCACTGTTTTTGGGGAATATGGGAAAGGATATTTTGAATTGCATTGGAGCTTATGGTGACAAAGGAAATATCCTCAGGTAAAAACTAGAAAGAAGGTTTCTGAGAAACTGCTTTGTGATGTGTTAATTCATCACACAGAGTTACGCTATTCTTCTCTTGGAGCAGTTTCTGAACACTCTTTTCATGTAATTTGCAAAGGGATATATGGAGCACATTGAATCCTATGTTGACAAAGTAAATATCCTCAGGAAAAAACTGGAAAGAAACTTTTGGAGAAACTTCTTTGTGATTTGTGAATTCATCTCACAGAGTTACATGATTCTTTTCATGAAGCAGTTTGGTAGCTCTGTTTTTGGGAAATCTGAGAAGGGATATTTTGGATCACATAGAAGACTACAGTGACAAAGGAAATACCCTCAGATAAAAACTAGAAAGAAGCTTTCTCGGAAACTTCTTTGTGATGTGTGAATTCATCTCACAGAGTTACACCTTTCTTTTCATTGAACAGTTTTCTAGCACCATTTTCGTGGAATCTGCAAAGGGATATGTGGAAGCACATTGAGGCCTATGGTGTAAAAGGAAATATCCTCAGATAAAAGCTAGAAAGAAACTTTCTGAGAAACTGCTTTGTGATGTGTAATTTTTCATCTCACAGAGTTACACATTTCTTTTCATTGAGTAGTTTGCTAACTCTGTTTTCTTGGAGTCTGCAATGGGATATTTCATAGCGCATTGAAGTTTTTGGTGCCAAGGAAATACCCTCAGATAAAAACTAGAAAGAAGCTTTCTGAGAGACTGTTTTGTGATGGGTGAATTCCTCTCACAGAGTTAAATATTTTTTTCATTGAGCAGTTTTGTAACACTGTTTTTGAGAAATATGCAAAGGGTTATTCTGGAGTGGATAGAAGTCATGGTTGTAAGAGAAAAAAATCTTCAGGCAAAAAGTGGAGTGAAAGTTTCTCCTAACTCCTTTGTGATATGTACATTCACTTCATAGAGGTAAAGCTTTCTGTTTAGAGAGCAGTTTGGCATCACTGTTTTTGTGGTGTCTGAGAAGGGCTCTTTTGGAGTGCATGGAAGACAATGGTGAAAAAGGAAATATCCAGATATAAAAACTAGAAGGAAGCTTTCTGAGAAACTTCTTTGTGATGGGTGAATTCATGACACAGAGTTACACGATTCTTTTCAAGGATCACTCTATTAGCACTCTTTTTGGGGAATCTGAGAAAGGATATTTTGGATCGCATTGAAGCCTATGGTGACATAGGAAATATCCTCAGATAAAAACTAGAAAGAAAGTTTCTGAGAAAGTTCTTTGTGATGTGCAAATTCATCACACAGAGTTACACATTTGTTTTCATGGAGCGGTTTGCTAAAACTTTTTTAATGGAATCTGCAAAGGCATATTTGGGAGCACATGGTGGTTCATAGTATAAGAAGAAATATCCTCAGATAAAAACTTGAATGAAGATTTCTGAGAAACTGCTTTGTGATTTGTGAATTCACCTCACAGAAGTACACGATACTTTTCATGAAGCAGTTTGGTAGCACTGTTTTTGGGGAATGTGAGAAACAATATTTTGGATCGCATTGAAGTGTATGGTGACAAAGGAAATATCCTCAGATAAAATCTAGGAAGAAACTTTCTAAGAAAGTTCTTTGTGATGTGTGAATTCACCTCACATAGTTATACCATTATTTTCATTGAGAAGTTTGCTAACACTTTTTTTTGGAAGCTGTGATGGGATATTCTGGAGCACATTGAGGCCTATGGTGAAAAAGGAAATATCCCCAGATAACAACTAGAAAGAAGTTTTCTGAGAAACTGCTTTGTGATGTGTGAATTCATCTCACAGAGTTACACTGTTCTTTTCATTTAGCAGCCTGCTAACACGCTATTTTCTTGGAATCTGCAATGGGATATTTCAGAGTGCATTGAAACTTACAGTGACAAAAGGAAACATCATCATATAAAAACTAGTAAGAAGCTTTCTGAGAAACCACTTTATGATGTGTTAATTCCTCTCACTGACTAACATGATTCCTTTCATTGACCTGTTTCATAGCAATGTTTTTGGGTAAACTTAGAAGTCATATTTTGGATCACTTTGAAGAATATGGAGCCTAAGGAAGTATCCTCAGATTAAAACTAGAAAGAATCTTTCTGAGAAAGTTCTTTGTGATGTGTGCATTCATCTCACAGAGTTACACCTTTCTTTTCATGGAGCAGTTTACTAACACTGTTTTTGTGGAATCTCCAAAGGGATATTTGGGAGTGCTATGAGGCCTACAGTGAAAAAGGAATTATCCTCAGATAAAAATTAGAAAGAAGCTTTCTGAGAAGCTGCTTTGTGAAGTGTGAATTCATCTCACAGAGTTACACTGTTCTTTTCATTGAAAAGTTTGCTAACACTGTTTTCTTGTAATCTGCAATGGGATGTTTCAGGGCACATTGAAGCTTATGGTGACAATAAAATATCCTCAGACAGAAAAAGAAAGAAACTTTCTGAGAAACTGCTTTGTGATTTGTGAATTCATCTCGCAGAGTTACATGATTCTTTTCATGGGTCAGTTTGATAGCTCTATTTCTGGGGAAACTAAGAAGGAATATTTTGGATAGCATTAAAAATGTGGTGACTAAGGAAATATCCTCAGATAAAAACTAGAAAGAAGCTTTCTGAGAAAATTCTTTGTGATGTATGAATTCATCTCACAGAGTTACACCTTTCTTTTGATGGAACAGTTTGCTAACACTGTTTTCATGGAATCTGCAAAGATATATTTGGGAGTGCTTTGAGGCCTATGATGAAAAAGGAAATATCCTCAAATAATAACTATAAAGAAGCTTTCAGAGAAAGTGCTTTGTGATGTGTGAATTCATGTCACAGAGTTACACTGTTACTCTCATTTAGTAGCCTGCTAACACTGTTTTCTTGGAATCTGCAATGTGATATTTCAGAACACCTTGAAACTTATGGTGGCAACGGAAATATCTTCATAAAAAAATTAGTAAGAAGCTTTCGGAGAAACCGTTTCATGATGTGTTAATTTATCTCACTGAGTTACACGACCTCTTTCATGAATCTGTTTGGTTGCACTGTTTTTGGGTAAACTGGGAAGGGATATTTTGTATCACATTGAATAATATAGTGACTAAGGAAATATGTTCAGATAAAAACTAGAAAGAAGCTTTCTGAGAAGGTTCTTCATGATGTGTGAATTCATCTCACAGAGTTACACCTTTCTTTTCATGGTGCAGCTTGCTAACACTCTTTTCGTGGAATCTGCAAAGGGATATTTTTGAGTGCATTGAGGCCTATAGTGAAAAAGAAAATATCCTCAGATAAAAGTTAGAAAGAAGCTTTCTGAGAAACTGCTTTGTGATGTGTGAATTCATCTCATGGAGCTACACCATTCTTTTCATTGAGCCGTTTGATATCACTGCTTTTGTGTAATCTGCAGTAGGATATGTGGGAGTGAATTGAAGCGTATGGTGACAAAGGAAATATCCTCATAGAAAAATCAAAAAGAATTTTCTGAGAAACTGATTTGTGATGTATGAATTCAACCCAAAGAGATGCACTGTTATTTTCACTGAGCAGTTTGCTAACACTGTTTTCTTGGAATCTACAATGGGATATTTCAGAGCACATTGAAGCCTACTGTGTAAAAGAAAATATCCTCACACACAAAGCAGAAAAATACTTTCTGTTAAACCGCTTTGTGATGTGAATTCATCTCACAGAGATACACGATTGTATTCATGGTTCAGTTTGACAGCGCTGCTTTTGTTTAATCTGACAAGGGATAATATGGATTGCCTTGAAGCCTACGGTGACAAAGGAAATATCCCCAGGTAAAAACTAGAAAAAAGCTTCCTGAGAAAGCTCTTTGTGATATGTTAATTCACATCACAGATTTACACCTTTCTTTTCATTGAGTAGTTTCCTAGCAGTGTTTTCATGGAATCTGCAAAGGGATATTTGGGAGCACACTGAGGCTTAAGGTGTAAAAGGAAATATCCTTAGATAAAAACTACAAATAAGCTTTCTGAGAAACTACTTTGTGATGTGTGAATTCATCACACAGGGTTACACTGTTCTTTTCATTGAGCAGTTTGCTAACACTGTTTTCTTGGAATCTGCAATGGGATATTTCAGAGTGCATTGAACCTTATGGTGACAGGAAAATATTCTCAGACAAAAACTAGAAAGAAGCTTTTGGAGAAACTACTTTGTGATTTTGTGAATTCATCTCACAGAGTTACATGATTCTTTTCATTCAGCAGTTCAGTAGCACTGTTTTGGGGGATTCTGAGAAGGGATACTTTGCATCGCATTGAAGTCTATGGTGACAAAGGAAATATCCTCAGATAAAAACTAGAAGAAAGCTTTCTGAGAAAGCTCTTTGTAATGTTTGAATTCATCTCACAGAGTTACACCTTTCTTTTCATGGAGAAGTTTGCTAACACTCTTTTCGTGGAATCTGTAAAGGGATATTTTTGAGCATATTGAAGCATATAGTGAAAAAGAAAATATCCTCAGATAAAACCTAGAAAGAAACTTCCTGAGAAAATGCTTTGTGATGTGTGAATTAATTTCACAGAGATACACGATTCTTTTCATTGAGCAATTTGAAAACGCTATTTTTGTGGAACCTGCAATAGGATATTTTGGAGCACATTGAAATCTGTGGTGACAAAGGAAATATATTCTGATAAAAACCAAAAAGAACGTTTCTGAGAAATTGCTTTGTGTTGTGCCAATTCATCCCATAGAGTTACACTGTTATTTTCATTGATCTGTTTGCAAACACTGTTTTCTTTTAATCTGCATTGGGACACTTCATACCGCCTTGAAGCTTATGGTAACAAAGGAAATATCCTCAGACAAAAACTAGAAATAAGCTTTCTGAAAAACTGCTTTGTGGTTTGTGAATTGGTCTCACAGAGTTACACTATTCTTTTCATGGGGTAGTTTGATAGCACTGTTTTTGGGTAACCTGAGAAGGGATATTTTTGATCGCATTGAAGCCTATGGTCACTAATGAAATATGCTCAGGTAAAAATCAGAAAGAAGCTTTCTGAAAAAGTTCTTTATTATGTGTGAATTCATCTCACAGAATTACACCTTTCTTTTTTGGAGCAGATTGAAAACACAGTTTTCATCGAGTCTACAGAGGGATATTTGCGAGCGCATTGAGGCACATATTGAAAAAGGAAATATTCTCATAGAAAATTGAGAAAGAAGCTTTCTGAGAAACTGCTTAGTGATGTGTGAATTCAACTCACATAGTTACACCGTTCTTTTCATTGATCAGTTTGCTGTCATTGTTTTCTTGGAATCTGCAATGGCATATTTCATACCACACTAAAGCATACTGTTTAAAAGAAAATATCCTCACACAAAAACTAGACAGAAACTTTCTGAGAAACTCCTTTGTGATTTGTGAATTGATGTCAAAAAGTTACAAGATGTTTTCAATGGATCAGTTTGATAGCACAGTTTTTGGGGAATCTGAGGAGGGATATTTTGGATTGCATTGAAGCTTATGGTGACAAAGGAAATATCCTCAGATAAAACGTAGAAAGAAGCTTTCCATGAAAGTCTTTTGTGATGTGTGAATTCATCTCACCGAGTTATACCTTTATTTTCCTGGAACAATTTGCTAACACTGTTTTTGTAGAATCTGCAAAGGGATATTTGGGAGCACATTGAGGCCTATGGTGAAAAAGGAAATATCCTCAGATAAAAACTAGAAAGAAGCTTTCTGCAAAACTTCTTTGTGATGGGTGAATTCAACTCACAGAGATACACTGATGTTTTCATCGAACAATTTCCTAACACTGTTTTCTTGGAATCTGTAATGGGATATTTGGGAGCACACACAAACTTTTTGTGAAAAAGGAAATATCCTCCGACAAAAACTAGAAAGATACTTTCTGAGAAATGGCTTTGTGATTTGTGAATTCATCACGAGAATTACATGATTCTTTTCATAGGTCAATTTGATAGCACTGTTTTTGGGGGAATCTGAGAGGGAAGATTTTGGATCACATTGAAGCCTATGGTGACAAAGGAGATATCCTCAGATAAAAACTAGAGAGAGGCTTTCTGAGAAACTGCTTAGTGATGGGTGAATTCAATTCACAGAATTACCCTGTTCTTTTCATTGAGCAGTTTGCTAACACTGTTTTCATGGAATCTATGATGGGATATTTTGGATCACATTGAAACATTGTGAAAAAGTAAAAATCCTCAGACAAACACTAAAAAGAAACATTCTCAGAAACTGTTTTGTGATTTGTGAATTCATCCCACAGAGTTACACAATTATTTTCATTGATCAGTTTGATTGCACTCTTTCTGGGGAAACTGAGAACTGATATTTTGGATCACATTGAAGCCTAAGCTGATAACAGAAATATCCTCAGATAAAAACTAGAAGAAGCTTTTGGAGAAAGTACTTTGTGATGTGTGAATTCATCTCAGAGAGTTACACCTTTCTTTTCATGGAGCAATTTTCTAACTGTTTTCGTGGAATCTGCCAATGGATATTTGGCAGCACTTTGAGGCCTATAGTGAAAAGGGAAATATCCTCATATAAAAACTAGAAAGAAACTTTCTGAGAAACCGCTTTGTGCTGTGCTAATTCACCTCACAGAGTTACTTGATACTTTTCATAGATCAGTTTGATAGCACTATTTTTGGGGTATCTGAGAAGGGATATTTTGGATCACGTTGAACAATATGGGGACTAAGGAAATATTCTCAGATAAAAACTAGGAAGATGCTTTCTGAGAAACTTCTTTGTTACATGTGAATTCATCTCACAGATTTACACTTTTCTTTTCATGGAGCAGTTTGCTAACACTGTTTTCGTGGAATCTGCAAAGGGATATTTTTTAGTGCATTGAGACCTGTAGTGAAAAGGAAAATATCCTCAGATAATAGAAAGAAGCTTTCTGAGAAACTGCTTAGTTATGTGTGCTTTTACCTCACAGAGTTACATTATCCTCTTCATTGAGCAGTTTGCTAGCACTGTTTTCTGGAATCTGCAATGGCATATTTCAGAGTGCATTGAAGCCTACCATTAAAAATTAAATATCCTCAGACAACAATTGGAAAGAAACTTTCTGAGAAACTCCTTTGTGATTTGTAAATTCACATCACATAGTTGCATTATGATTTCAATGGATTACTTTGATAGCACTGTTTTTGGGGAATCTGAGAAGGGATATTTTGGATCACATTGAAGCCTAGGGTGACAAAGGAATATCATCATTTAATAACTAGAAAGAAGCTTTCTGAGAAACTGCATTGTGATGTGTGAATTCATCTCACGGAGTTACACTTTAGTCTTTTCATTGAGCTGTTTGATAACACTGTTTTGGTGGAATATGCAGTAGGATATTTGTTAATGCATTGAAGCCTATGGTGACAAAGGAAATATTCTCAGGTAAAAACTAGAAAGAAGCTTTCTGAGAGACTGATTTGTGATATGTAAATTCATCTCACAGAGTTACACTCTTCTTTTCATTGAGTAGTTTGCTAGCACTATTTTCTTGGAATCTGCAATTGGATAGCATTGAATGGGATCGCATTAAAGCTTATGGTGACAAACGAAATATCCTCAGATGTAAACTAGAAAGAATCTTTCTGAGAAACTACTTTGTGATGTGTGAATCCATGTCACAGTGTTGCAGCACTCTTTTCATGCAGCTGTTTGGAAGTACTGTTTTTTTGCTAATCTGAGAAGTGCTATTTTGAATTGCATTGAAGCCTACAGTGACAAAGGAAATAGCCTCAGACCAAAACTAGAAAGAAGCTTTCTGAGAAACCACTTTTGGATGTATTAAATTTTCTCACAGAGTTACACGATTCTTTTCTTGGATCAGCTTGCCAGCACTGTTTTGGGGGAATCTGAGAAGGGATATTTTGGATTGCATTGAAGCCTATGATGACAAAGAAATTATCATCAGATAAAAATTATAAAGAAACTGTCCAAGAAACTTCTTTGTAATGTGGGAATTCAACTCATAGTGTTACTCCTTTCTTTCCATGGACCAGTATGCTAACTCTGTTTTCTTGGAATCTGCAATTTGATATTTTGGAGCACATTGAAGTTTATTGTGAGAAAGGAAATACTCTCAACAAAAACTAGAAAGAAACTTTCTGAGAGACTGCTCTGTGATTTGTGAATTCATTACACAGAGGTACATGATTCTTTTCATGGAGCAGTTTGGTAACCCTGTTTTTGGGGAATGTGAGAAGGGATATTTTGGATTCATATTACAGAGTTACAACTTTCTTTTCAATGAGCAGTTTGCTAAAACTGTTTTCTTGGAATCTGCAAAGGGATATTTGGGAGCACATTGAGACCCATGGTGAAAAATGAAATATTCTCAGATAAAACCTAGAAAGAAGCTTTCTGAGAAACTTCTTTGTGATGTGTGAATCCATCTTAGAGAGGTACACTGTTCTACTCAGTTAGCCGTTTGCTAACACTGTATTCTTGGAATCTGCAATGGGATATTTCAGAGTGCATTGAAACTTATGGTAACAAAAGAAATATCCTCATATAAAAACTAGAAAGAAGCTTTCTAAGAAACGGCTTTATGGTATGTGAATTCATCTCATAGAGTTACATGATTGTTTCCATGGGTCAGTTTGGTAGCACAGTTTTTGGGGATCTGAGAAGGGATAGTTTGGATCGCATTGAAGCCTATGGTGACTAGGGAAATATAATCAGATAAAAACTAGAAAGAGGCTTTCTGAGAACGTTTTTTGTGATGTGTGAATTCATCTCACAGAGTTACACCTCTCTTTTCATGGAGCAGTTTGCTAGCACAATTTTCATGGAATCTTCAAAGGGATATTTGCTACTGCATTGAGGATTGTAGTGAAAGAGTAAATATGCTCATAGTAAAATGAGAAAGAAGCGTTTTGAGAAACTGCTTTGTGATTTGTGAATTCATCTCACAGAGTTACACCTGTCTTTTCATGGAGCAGATTGCTAACACTCTTTCCATTGAATCTGCAAAAGGATATTGGTAAAGCATTGAGGCCTAGAGTGAAAAAGGAATTATCCTCAGATAAAAACTGGAAAGAAGCTTTCAGAGAAAGTTCTTTGTATTGTGTGAATTAATCTCACAGAGTTACAATTTACTTTTCATGGAGCAGTTTGTTAACACTGTTTTCATGGAATCTGCAAAGGGATATTTGGGAGTGCATTGAGACCTGTAGTGAAAAAGGATATATCCTCGTAGGAAAACCAAAAAGAAGCTTTCTGAGAAACTGCTTTGTAATGTGTGAATTCATCTCACAGAGTTACACTATACATTTCATTGAGAAGTTTGATAACACTGTTTTTGTGGAATCTGCACTAGGGTGTTTGGGAGTGCTTTGAAGCCTATGATGACAAAGAAAATATCCTCAGAGAAATACCAAAAAGAAGCTTTCTGAGAAACTGCTGTGTGATGTGTGAATTCAATTCACATAGTTACACTGCTCTTTTCATTGAGCGTTTCATTAACACTGTTTTCTTGGAAATTATGGTGATATATTTTGGAGCACATTGAAACTTATTGTTTAAAGAGAAATATCCTCAGACAAAAACTAGAAAGATACTTTCTGAGAAACTGCTTTGTTATTTTTGAATTCAACTCACAGAGTTATACGATTGTTTTCATAGAGCAGATTGGTAGCACTGTTTTTAGGGAATCTGAGAATGGATATTTTGGATCACATTGAAGCCTTTTGTGAGAAAGGAAATACCCTCAGATAAAAACTATAATGAAGCTTACTGAGAAAGTTCCTTTTGATGTTTCAATTAATCTCACAGAGTTACATCTTTCTTTACATGGAGCAGTCTGGTAACACTCTTTGTGTGGAATCTGCAAAGGGATATTTGGGATCACGTTGAGCCCTATAGTGAAAAAAGAAATATCCTCAGATAAAAACTAGAAAGAAGCTTTCTGAGAAACTGCTTTGTGATGTGTGAATTCATCTCAAAGAGTTACACCGTTATATTCATTGAGCAGTTTATAACCAATTTTCGTGGATTCTGCAATAGGATATTTGGGAGATCATTGAAGCCTATGGTGACATAGGAAATATACTCAGATAAAAACCAGACAGAATCTTTCTGAGAAACTGCTTTGTGATGTGTGAATTCATCTCACAGAATTACACTGCTCTTTTCATTGAGCAGTTTGCTAACACTGTTTTCTTGCAATCTGCAATGGGATATTCCAGAGTGCATTGAATCTTTGGTGACAAGGGAAATATCCTCATATAAAAGCTAGAAATAAACTTTCTGAGAAACCGCTTTGTGATGTGTTAATTCATCTCACAGTGTTACGTGATTCTTTTCATGGATCAGTTTGTTGACACTGTTTTTGGGGAATCTGAGAAGGGATGCTTTGGAGTGCATTGAGGCCTATAGTGAAAAGGGAAATGTCCTCAGCTAAAAACTAGAAAGAAGCTTTCAGAGAAACTGCTTGGTGATGTGTGAACTCATCTCACAGAGTTACACTGTTCTTTTCATTTAGCAGTCTGCTTACAGTGTTTTCTTGGAATCTGCCATGGGATATTTCGGAGTGCATTGAAGCTTATGGTGACAAAGAAAATATCCTCAGACAAAAACTAGAAGGAAGCTTTCTGAGAAACTGCTCTGTGATTTCTGAATTAATATCACAGAGTTACACAATTCCTTTCATGGAGCACTTTGGTACCACTGTTTTTGTGGAATCTGAGATTGGATATTTTGGATCGCTTTGAAGTCTATGTTGACAAAGTAATTATCCTCAAATAAAAATTGTAAAGAAGATTTCTGAGAAACTTCTTTGTGATGTGGGAATTCATCTCACAGTGTTACCCATTTCTTTTCATGGAGCAGTATGCTAACACTGTTTTCATGGAATTTGAAAAGGGATATTTGAGAGCATATTGAGGTTATGGTGAAAAGGAAATACCCTCGAATAAAAACTAGAAAGAAGCTCTCTGAGAAACAGCTTTGTGATGTGTGAATTCATCTCACAATGTTACACTGTTCTCTTCATTTAGCAGTCTTCTAACACTGTTGTCTTGAAATCTGCAATGGGATATTTCTGAGTGCATTGAAACCTACGGTGGCATAGGAAATATTATCATATAAAAACTAGAAATAAGTTTTTGGAGAATCTGCTTTCTGATGTTTGAATTCATGGCACAGAGTTACACTGTTGTTTTCATGGAGCAGTTTACTAACACTGTTTCCTTGGAATCTACAATGGCATATTTTAGAGCGTATTGACACTTATGGTGACCAAGGAACTATCCTCATATAAAAACTATAAAAACGCAATCTGAGAAACTGTTTTATGATGTGTTAATTCATGTCACAGATTTATACGATTCTTCTCATGGATCCGTTTGGTAGCCCTGTTTTTGGGGAATCTGAGAAGGGATATTTAGGATTGCCATGAGGCCTATGGTGACTAAGGGAATATCCTCAGATAAAAACTAAAAAGAAGCTCTCTGAGAGACTTCTTGGGGATGTGTGAATTCATCTCACAGAGATACACCTTTCTTTTCATGGTGCAGTTTGGTAGCCCTGTTTTTGGGGAATCTGCAAAGGGATATTTGGGAGCGCATTGAGGACTATGGTGAAAAAGAAAATATCCTCTGATAAAAACTAGAAAGAAGCTTTTTGTAAAACTGCATTGTGATGTGTGAATTCATCTCACTGAGTTAGACTGTTCCTCTCATTTAGCAGTTTGATAAGTCTGTTTTCGTGGATTCTGCAATATGATATTCAGGAACACTTTGAAGCCTGTTGTGAAAAAGAAAATATAATCAGATAATAATCAAAAAGAAGCTTTCTGAGAAAGCACTTTGTGATATTTTAATTCATATCACGGAGTTACATGATTATTTTCAAGGATCAGTTTGATAGCACTGTTTTTGGGAATATTTGAAGGGATATATTGGATTGCATTGAAGCGTATGGTGGCTAAGGAAATATCCTCAGATAAAAACTATAAAGAAACTTGCTGAGAGAGTTCTTTGTGATGTGTCAATTCATATAACAGAGATACACCTTTCTTTTTGTGGAGCAGTTTGGTAACATTTTATTCTTTGAAACCCCAAAGGGATAATTGGGAGTGCATTGAGGACTGTAGTGAAAAAAGAAATATCCTCTGATAAAAACTAGAAAGAGGCATTCTGAGAAACTGCTTTGTGATGTGTGAATTCATCTCAAACAGTTACAACATTCTTTTCATTGAGCAGTTTGATAAAACAGCTTTCATGGAATCTGCGATAGGATATTTGGGAGAGCATTAAGCCTATGGTGACAAAGGGAATACCCTCCGATAAAAACCAAGAAGAAGCTTTCTGAGAAACTGCTTTGTGATATGTGAAGTCACCTCACAGAGTTACACTGTTATTTTCATTGAGCAGTTTGGTAGCAATGTTTTCTTGGAATCTGCAATGGGATATTTTGGAGTGTGTTAAAGCTTACAGTGACAAATGAAATATTATCATATACAAACTAGAAAGAAGTTTTCTGAGAAACTGCTTTGTGATGTGTTAATTTATCTCACAGGGTTACACGATCTTTTTCATGGATCACTTTGGTAGCACTGTTTTTGGGGAATCTAAGAAGGTATGTTTTGGATCACATTGAAACCTTTGGTGACAAGGGAACCATCCTCAGATAATAACTAGAAAACAGCTTTCTGATAAAGTTCTTTGTGACGCGTGAATTCACCTCACAGAGTTACACTTTCCTTTCATGGAACAAATAGCTAACACTGTTTTCCTGGAGTCTGCAAAGGGATATTTGGGATGCAATGAGGCATATAGTGAATAAGGAAACATCCTAAGGTAAAAATAAGAAAGAAGCTTTCTGAGAAACTGCTTTTGATGTGTGAATTCATCTCACAGAATTACATGGTTCTATTCATTGAGCAGTTTGATAACACTGTTTTTGTGGAATTTGCAATAGGATATTTGGGAGCACTTTGAAGCCTATGGTGACAAAGGAAATATTCTCAGATAAAAACCAAAAAGAAGCTTTCTGAGAAACTGCTTTGTGATGTGGAAATTCATCACACAGAGTTACACATTTCTTTTCTTTGATTAATTTGCTAACACTGTTTTCTTGGAATCTGCAATGGGATATTTTGGAGCGCAATGAAACTTATTGTTAATAAGAAAATATCCTCAGACAAAAATTAGAAAGATACTTTCTGAGAAACTGATTTATGATGTGTTAATTCATCTCACAGAGTTACACAATTCTTTTCATGGATCAGTTTGATAGTACTGTTTTTGGGGAATCTGAGAACAGTTGTTTTGGATTGCATTGAAGCCTATGGTGGAAAAGGAAATATCCTCAGACAAAAACTGTAAAGAAGCTTTCTGAGAAAGTTCTTAGAGATTTGTGAATTCATCTCATAGATTTACACCTTTATTTTCATGAAGCAGTGTGCTAACACTGTTTTTTTGGAATCTACATTGGGATACTTCGGAGTGCATTGCAGCTTACATTGACAAAGGAAATACATTAATATACAAACTAGAAAGAAGCTTTCTGAGAAACTGCTTTGTGATGTGTTAATTCATCTCACAGAATTACATGGTTATTTTCATTGATCAATTTTTTAGCATTGTTTTTTGGGTATGTGATTAGGGATATTTTGGAAAGCATTGAAGCCTAGGGTGATAAAGAAATTATCCCCAGATAACAACTAGAAAGAAGCTTTCTGAGAAACGCTTTTGGAATGTGTGATTTCATCTCACAGAGTTACACCTTTGCTTTCATGGAGCACTATGTTTCCACTGTTTTCTTGGAATCTGCAAAGGGATATCTGGGAGCACATTGAAGCCTATGATTAAAAAGGAAATATCCTCAGATAAAAACCATAACGAAGATTTCTGAGAAACTGGTTTGTTATGGGTGAATTCTTCTCACAGAGTTACGCCATTCCTTTCTTGGAGACGTATGATAACTCTGTTTTCCTGGAGTCTGCAATAGGATATTTGAGAGTGCATTGAAGCCTACGGTGACAAAGGAAATATCTCCATAGAAAAACCAAAAAGAAGCTTTCTGAGAAACTGCTCTGGGATGTGTGAATTCAACTCACAGAGTTACACTGTTCTATTCATTGAGCAATTTGCTAGCACTATTTTCTTGCAATCTACAATGGGATATTTCAGAGTGCATTGAAGTTTATTGTGAAAAAGTGAATGTCCTCAGACAAAAACTAGATAGAAGCATTCTGAGAAACCGTTTTGTGATTTCGGAATTCATCGCACAGTGTTACACGATTCTCCTCATGGATCAGTTTCATAGCACTGTTTTTTGGGAATCTGAGAAGGGATATTTTGGATTGCTTTGAAGTCTATGACGACAAAAGATATATCCTCAGATAAAAACTATAAAGAAGCTTTCTGAGAAAGTTCTTGGTGATGTGTGAATTCATCTCACAGATTTACACCTTTCTTTTTATAGAGAAGATTGCTAACACTGTTTTCATGGAATCTGCAAATGGATATTTGGGAGCACATTGTGGTCTATACTGAAAAAGGAAATATCCTCATAGAAAAACTAGAAAACTTTCTGAGGATCAGCTATGTGATGTTTGAATTCAACGCAGAGAGTTTCACTGTTGTTTTCATAGAGTAGTTAGCGAACACTGTTTTCTTGGAATCTACAATGGCATATTTCGGAGCACATTGAAGCTTAGTGTGGAAAAGGAAATATCCTCAGGCAAAAACTAGAAAGATACTTTCCGAGAAACTGCTTTGTGATGTGTGAATTCATGTCAGAGAAATACTGTTCTTTTCATTGAGCAGTTTGTTGCCACTGTTTTCTTGGAATCTGTAATGGGATATTTCAGAGCACGTTGAAGCTCATGGTGACCAAGGAAATATTCTCATATAAAAACCAGAAAGAAGTTTTCTGAGAAATCGCTTTGTGATGTGTTAATTCATCTGACAGAGCTACATGATTGTTTTCATGGATAAGTTTTGTAGCACTGTTATTGAGGAATCTAAGAAGGGATATTTTGGATTGCATTGAAGCCTATAGTGACTAAGGACATATCTTCAGATAAAAACTAGAAAGAGTCTATCCGAGAAAGTTCTTTGTGATGTGTGAATTCATCTCACAGTGTTACAGCTTTCTTATCATGGGGGAGTTTGCTAACACGGTTTTTGTGGAATCGGCAAAGGGATATTTGGAATGCATTAAGACCTATAGTGAAACAGGAAATATCCTCATAGGAAAACCAAAAGGAAGCTTTCTGAGAAACTGGTTTCTGGTGTATGAATTTGTCAAACAGTGTTACACCGTTGTTTTCATTTAGCAGTTTGATAACACTGTTTTTGTGGAATCTGCAAGAGGATATTTGGAAGCACATTGAAGCCTAAGATGACCTAGGAAATATCCTCATAGAAAATCCAAAAGCTTTAAAGTACATAATGGAACCAAATAAATTAAAAAGAAGCAAAAGAAAAACTAGGCATCAAAAGGGATACCCTCTCTGAGAAAAGCTCAGCATGGGGAACTGAGAACCAAAACAAAGGTATTTCACTCCAAAGAAAGAGATCAAAAAATCCAAAAAGAAGCTTTCTGAGGAAATGCTTTGTGATGCGTGAATTCAATTAACAGAGTTACAGTCTTCCTTTCATTGAGCAGTTTGTTAACACTGTTTTCTTGGAATCTGCAATGAGATATTTCAGAGCTCATTGAAACTTGTTATGAAAAAGGAAATATACTAGACAAAAACTAGAAATATATTTTCTGAGAAACTGCTTTGTGATTTGTGAATTCCTCTCACTTAATTACATGATTCTTTTCATGGATCAGTTTGATAGCACTTTTTTTGGGGAATCTGAGAAGGGATGTTTTGGATATCATTGAAGTCTATGGTGACCAGGGAAATATCCTCAGAAAAAAAATACAAAGGTGCTTTCTGAGTAAGTTATTTGTGATGTGTGAATTCATCTCACAGAGATACACCCTTATTTTCATGGAGGAGTTTGCTAGCATTGTTTTCGTGGAATCTGTAAAGGGATATTTGGGAGCACATTGAGGTCTATGGTGAAAAAGGAAATACACTCAGATAAAAATTAGAAAGAAGTTTTCTGAGAAACTGATTTGTGATGGGTGAATTAATCTCACAGACCTACACTGTGCTTTTCTTTGAGCTGTTTGATAAAACTGTTTTCGTGGAGACTGCAATAGAATATTTGGGAGTGCATTGAAACCTAAGGCGACAAAGGAAATATCCTCAGACAAAAACTCGAAAGAATCGTTCTGAGAAACTGCTTTGTGACATGTGAATTCATCTCACAGCGCTACCCTGTTCTTTTCATTGAGCAGTCTGCTGATGCTGCTTTATTGGAATCCGCAATGGGATATTTCGGAGTGCATAGAAGCTTATGGTTACAAAGGAAATATCCTCAGACAAAAACTAGAAAGAGGCTTTCTGAGGAACTGCTTTGTGATTTCTGAATTCATCTCACAGAGGTACAGCTTTCTTTTCATGGAGCAGTTTGGTAGTCCTGTTTTTGGGGCATCTGAGAAGGGCTGTTTTGGATCGCAGTGAAGCCTATGGTGTCAAAGGAAATATCCTCAGATTAAAACTAGAAAAAAACATTCAGGGAGACTTATTTGTGATATGTGAATTCATCTCACAGAGTTAAAACTTTCTTTTCATGGACCAGTTTGCTAACACTGTTTTCTTGGAGTCTGCAAAAGGATATTTGGGAGCGCACTGAGGCCTACAGTGAAAAAGGAAATACATTCATATAAAAACTAGAAAGAAGCTTTCTGAGAAACTGTTTTGTGATGTCTTAATTCATCTCACAGTGTTACATGATTCTTTTCATGGATCAATTCTTAGCACTGTTTTTGGGGAATCTGAGTAGGGATATTTTGGATCGCATTGAAGCCTACGGTGACAAAGGAGCCATCCTCTGATAAAAAATTGAATGACGCTTTCTGAGAAAGAGCTTTGTGATGTTGAATTCACCTCACATAGTTACACCATTCTTTTCATGGACCAGTTTGGTAGCACTGTTTTTGGGGAATCTAAGAAAAGATATTTTTAATTGTATGACAAAGGAAATATTCTCAGACCAAAACCAAATAGAAGCTATCTGAGAAAGTGCTTTGTGATATGTGAATTCATCTCACAGACCTACACCTTTCTTTTCATGGAGCAGTATTATAACAGTATTGTTTGGAATCTGCAATGGGATATTTCTGAGTGAAGTTTATGGTGACAAAGCAATTATCCTCAGATAAAAACTAGAAAGATGCTTTCTGAAAAAGCTCCTTGTGATGTGTTAATCATCTCAGAGAATTACACCTTTCTTTTCATGGAGCAGTTTGCTAACACTGTTTTCGTGGAATCTGCAAAGGGATATTTGGGAGCACATTGAGGCCTATTGTGAAAAAGGGTATATGCTTAGATAAAAGCTAAAAAGAAGCTTTCTGAGAAATTGCTTTTTGATGTGTGAATTCATATCACAGAGTTACATTGTTCTTTTCATTGAGCAGTTTGCTAACACTCTTTTCTTGGAATCTTCAATGGCATATTTTGGATCACATTGAGGCCTATAGTGAAAAACTAAATATCCTCAGATAAAACTAGAATGAAGCTTTCTGAGAGACTGATTTGTAATGTGTGAATTCATCTTACAGAGTTACACTGTTCTTTTTATTGAACAGTTTGATAACACTGTTTTCCTGGAATCTGCAATAGGATATTTGGTAGCACACTGAAGCCAAAGGTGACTAAAGAAATATCCACAGAGAAAAACTAGAAAGAAGCTTTCTGAGAAACTGTTTTGTCATTTGAGAATTCATCTCACAGAGTTATGCAATTCTTTTCATGAAGAAGTTTGGTTGTACTCTTTTTAGGGAGTCTGAGAAGGGATATATTTGATCACATTGAAGCTTATGGTGACAAAGGAAATATCCTCAGACAAAAGGTAGAAAGAAGCTTTCTGAGAAAGGACTTTGTTTTGTGTGAATTCATCTCACAGAGTTACACCTCAGTTTTCTTGTAGCAGTTTGCTAACACTGTTCTAGTGGAATCTACAAAGGGATATTTGGGAGTGCATTGAGGCCTATGGTGAGAAAGGAAATATCCTCAGACAGAAAATTAATGGAAGCTTTCTGAGAAACTCCTTGGTGATGTGTTAATTTATCCCACAGAGTTACACTGTTCTTTTCATGGAGCAGTTTGCTAACACTGTTTTCTTGGAATTTGCAATGGGATACTTCTGAGCACATTGAAGCTTATCGTGATAAAGGAAATATTCCCAGACAAAAAAATATAAAGACGGTTTCTGAGAAACTGCTTTTTGATTTCTGAATTCATATCACAGACTTACACAATCCTTTTCATGGGGCAGTTTGATAGCATTGTTTTTGGGGAATCTGAGAAGGGATATTTTGGATGGCATTGAAGCCTATGGTGAAAAAGAAAATATCCTCAGGTAAAAACTAGAATGAAGCCTTCTGAGAAAGGACTTTGTGATATGTGAATTCATCTCAAATCGTTACATCTTTCTTTTCATGGAGCAGTTTGCATAAACTGTTTTCATGGAATCTGCCATGGGATATTTGGGAACGCATTGAGTCTGATGGTACGAAAGGAAATATCCTCAGATAAAAACTAGAAGGAAGCTTTATGAGAAACTGCTTTTTGATGTGTGAATTCAACTCTCAGAGTTTCACTAATCTTTGCATGGAGCAGTTTGCTTACAGTGTTTTTGAGGAATCTGCACTCTGATATGTCTTATCACATTGGAGCTTATGGTGACAAAGGAAATACCTTCGTAGATAAACCAAAGAGATGCTTTCTGAGAAACTGCTTTGTGATTTGTGAATTCATCTCACGTAATTACACCATTCTTTTCATTGAGTAGTTTTATAAAACTGTTTTCGTGGAATCTGTTGTCAGATATTTTGGAGTGCATTGAAGCCTATGGTGGCAAAGGAAATAATCTCATTGATAAAGCAAAAAGAAACTTTTCTTTGTGATGTGTGAATTCATCTCACAGTGTTACACTGTTCTTTTCATTGAACAGTTTGCTAACACAGTTTTATTGGAATCTTTAATGGAATATTTTGGATCTCATTGAAGCTTATAGTGACATAGAATGTATCCTCATCGAAAAAGTAGAAAGCTGCTTTCTGAGAAATTGATTTGTGATGTGTTAATTCATCTCACAGAGTTACAAGATTCTTTTCATGGATCAGTTTGGCATCACTGTTTTTGGGGAATCTGAGAGAGGATATTTTAGATTGCACTGAAGCCTATGGTGACAAAGGAAATATCCTCAGATGAAAACTATAAAGAACGTTTCTGAGAAAGTTCCCTGTGATGTCTGAATTCATCTTACAGAGTTACACTTTTCTTTTCTTGGAGCCATTTGTTAACACTGTTTTCGTGGACTCTGCAAATGGATATTTGGGAGGGCATTGAAGACTAATGTGACAAAGGAAATATCCTCACATAAAAACGTGAAAGAAGATTTCTGAGAAAATGCTTTGTGATGTGTGTATTCATCTCACAGAGTTACACGATTCTTTCCATGCATCAGTTTTTTAGCCATGTTTTTGAAGAATCTGAGAAGGGATACTTTGGATCACATTGAAGCCTATGGTGACAAGGAAATGCTCTCATGTAAGAACTAGAAAAAAGCTTTCTGAGAAACTGGTTTGTGGTGTGTGAATTCATCTCACAGAGTTACACTGTTCTTTGCATTGAGCAGTTTGCTAACACTGTTTTCATGGAATCAGCAATGGGATATATCGGAGCACATTGAAGCTTATGGTGACAAAGGAAATATCTTCAGACAAAAATTAGAAAGAATTTTTCGGAGAAACTGCTTTGTATTTTGTTAATTCATCTCACAGAGTTACATGATTCTTTTCATGGACCGGTTTGGTAGCACTGTTTTTGGTGAATCTGAGAATGCATATTTTGCATCACATTGAAGCCTATTTTGACAAAGGAAATATCCTCAGAAAAACACTAGAAAGAAGCTTTATGATAAACTACTTTGTGATTTGTGAATTAACCACACAGGGTTCACTGTTCTTTTCATGGAGCAGTTTGCAAACAGTGTTTTTGTGCAATATGAAAAAGGATATTTGGGAGCACATTGAGGCCTATGGTAAAAAAGGAAATATCCTCAGATAAAAAGTAGAAAGAAGCTTTCTGAGAAACTGTCTTGTGATGTGTGAATTCATCTCACAGAGTTACACCATTCTTTTCATTGAGAAGTTTGCTAACAATGTAATTGTGGGATGTGCAAAGGCATACTTCGGAGGGCATTGAAACTTAAGATGACAAAGGAAATTCTCTCATATAAAACCTCGAAAGAAGCTTTCTGAGAAACCACTTTATGATGTGTTAATTCATCTCACAGAGTTAAATGATTACTTTCATAGATCAGTTTGGTAGCTCTTTTTTGGGAATCTGGGAAGGGATATTTTGGATTGCTTTGAAACCTATGGTGACAAAGTAACTATCCTCAGATAAAAACTAGAAAGAATCTTTCTGAGAACTTCTTTGTGAGGTGTGAATTCATCTCACAGAGTTACACTTTTCTTTTCAAGGAACAGTTTCCTAACACTGTTTTCATGGAATTGGCAAAGGGATATTTGGGAGCACATTGAGGTCTACAGTGAAAAATTGAATATCCTCAGATAAAAACGAGAAAGAAGCTTTCTGAGAAACTACTTTGTGACGTGTTAATTCCTCTCACAGAGTTACATGATTCTTTTCATATAGGAGTTTTATAGCACTGTTTTTGGGCTATCTGAGAAGGGATATTTTGGATCGCATTAAAGCCTATGGTGACAAAGGAAATACTCCTAGATCAAAACTAGAAAGGAGCATTCTGAGAAATTTCTTTGTGAAGTGTGAATTCGTCTCACAGTCACACTTTTCTTTTCAAGTAGGAGTTTGCTAATACTGTTTTCATGGAATTGGCAAAGGGATATTTGTGAGTGCATTGAGGCCTAGGGTACAAAACTAAATACCCTCAGATAAAAACTAGAAAGAAGCTTTCTGAGAGACTGCTTTGTGATTGTGAATTCATCTCACTAAATTACATGACTCTTTTCATAGATCAGTTTGGTGCCTCTACTTTTGGAGATTCTGAAAAGGGATAATATAAATTGCATTGAAGAATATGTTGAAAAAGGAAATACCCTCAGAAAAAACTAGAAATAGATTTTCTGAGAAAGTTTTTTGTGATGTTCGAATTTATCTCACAGAGTTACACCTTTTTTTTTTTTTCATGGAGTCATTTGCTAACATTATTTTCGTGGAATCTGCAAAGGGATATTTGGGAGCACTTTGAGGACTATATTAAAAATGGAAATATCCTCACATAAAAACTAGAATGAAGCTTTCTAAGAAACTGCTTGGTTATGTGTGAATTCATCTCACAGAGTTACACCATTCTTTTTATTAAGCAGTTTGATAACACTGTTTTCATGGAGTCTGCAATAGGCGATTTGGGAGAACATTGAAGCCTATGGTGACAAAGGATATATCCTCAGATAAAAAGAAAAAAGAAGCCTTCTAATAAACTGTTTCAGGATGTGTAAATTCATCGCACCAAGTTACACCGTTTTTTTCACTGAGCAGTTTGATAACACTGTTTTCATGGAGTCTGCAATAGGATATTCAGGAGTGCCTTGAGGACTACGGTGACAAAGGAAATATCCTCAGATAAAACCCAACAAGAAGCTTTCTGAGAAACTGCTTTCTGTTGTGTAAATTCATCTCACAGAGTTACACTGTTCTTTTCATTGAGCAGTTTGCTGACACTGTTTTCTTGGAATCTGTAATGGGATATTTCAGAGTGCATTGAAGCTTATGGTGACAAACAAAATATCCTTAGACAAAAAAATAGAAAGAAGCTCTCTGAGAAACTGATTTGTGATGTGTGAATTCATCTCACCGAGTTACAACTTTCTTTCCATGGAGCAGTTTATCAACACTGTTTACGTGGAATCTGCAAAGGGATATTTGGGAGCAACTCGAGGCCTGTGGTGAAATAGGAAATATCCTCAGATAATAACTAGAAAGAAGCTTTCTGAGAAACTGCTTTGTGATATGTGAATTCATGTCACAGAGTTACACTGTTCTTTTTTTTTGAGCAGTTTTCTAACAGTGTTTTCCTGATATCTGCTAGGGAATATATGGGAGCGCATTGAGATCTATGGTGATAAATTAAATATCCTCAGATAAAAATTAGAGAAAAGCTTTCTGAGAAACTGCTTTGTGTTGTGTTAATTCATCTGACAGAGTTATATGATTCCTTTCATGGAGCAGTTTGGTAGCACTGTTTTTGGGGAATCTGAGAAGGGATAGTTTGGATCGCTTTGAAGACTATGGTGACAACAAAATATCCTCAGAAAGAAAGTAGAAAGAAGCTTTCTGACAAAGGACACTGTGATGTGTGAATTCATCTCAGAGAATTACACGGTTCTTTTTACTGAGCAGTTTGATAACACTGTTTTCCTTTAACCTGCAATAGGATATTTGGGAGCACATTGAGGCCAGTGGTGAAAACGGAAATATGCTGAGTTAAATTCTTGAAACAATCTTTCTGAGTAATTACTTTTTGATGTGTGAATTCATCTCACAGTGTTACTCTGTTCTTTTCATTGAGCAGTTTGCTGACATTATTTTCTTGGAATCTGCAATTTGATATTTTGGAGTGCATTGAAGCTTATGGTGACAAAGGAATTATCCTCATATGAAAACTGGAAAGAAGCTTTCTGAGAAACTACTTTGTGCTGTGGTAATTCATCTTACTGAGTAACGTGATTCTTCTCATGGATCAGTTTGGTAGCACTGTTTTTAGGTAATCTGAGAAGGGATATTTTGGATCACAGTGAAGCCTATGGGGAAAAAGGGACTATCCTCAGATAAAAACTAGAAAGAAACTTTCTGAGAAAGACTTTTGTGATGTCTGAATTCATCTCACAGTTTCACACCTCTGTTTTCATGGGGCAGTTTGCTAATACTGTTTTTGTGGAATCTTCAACAGGATAATTGCTGCACATGGAAGCCTATGGTGACAAAGTAATTATCCTCAGACAAACACCAAAAAGAAGCAGTCTGAGAAACTACTTTGTTATGTGTGAATTCATCTCACAGAGTTACACCCCTATTTTCATGGAGCAGTTTGCTATCACTGTTTTTGTGGAATCTGCAAAGGGATATTTGGGAGTACATTCAGTCCTAAAGTGAGAAATGAAATATCCTCAGATAAAAACTAGAAGGAAACTTTCTGAGAAACTGCTTTGTGACGTGTGAATACAACTCAGGGAGTTACACTGTACTTTGCACTGAGCAGTTTGCTTACACCTATTTCTTGGAATCTGAACACTGATATTTCTTAGCACATTGAAGTTTATGGTGACAAAGGAAATATACTCACTGATAAACCAAAAAGAAGCTTTCTGAGAAACTGCTTTGTGAGGTGTGAATTCACCTCACAGAGTTACATGGTTCATTTCATTTAGCAGTTTGATAACACTGTTATCATGGAATCTGCTATAGGATATTTGGGAGTGCATTGAAGCCTATGGTGATAAAGCGTATATCCTCATAGATAAATGAGAAAGAAGCTTTCTGAGAAACTACTTTGTGTTATGTGAATTCCTCTCAGAGAGTTACACTATTGTTTTCATTGAGCAGTTTCCTAACACTGCTTTCTTGGAATCTTAAAAGGGATATTTCAGAACACAATGAAAATTATGGTGACATAGGAACTGTCCTCATAGAAAAAGTAGAAAGAAGCTTTCTGAGAAACTACTTTGTGATGTCTTAATTCATCTCACAGAGTTACACGGTTCTTTTCATGGATCGCTTTGGCAGCACTGTTTTTGGGGAATCTGAACAAAGGATAGTTTGGATCACATTGAAGCCTATGGTGAAAAAGGAAATATCATCAGATAAAAATTAGAAAGAAGCTTTATGAGAAACTGTTGTGTAATGTGTGAATTCATCTCATAGAGTTACACATTTCTTTCTTTGCATAGAGCCGTTGGTAACACTGTTTTAGTGGAATCTACAAAGGGATATCTGGGAATACATTGAAGCCTATGGTGAAAAATTAAATATCCTCAGGTAAAAACGAGAAGGTAGATTTCTGAGAAACTACTTTGTAACGTGTGTATTCATTTCACAGAGATACAGAATTCTTTGCATGAATCATTATGATAGCACTGTTTTTGGGGAATCAGAGGAGGGATATCTTGGATCTCATTGAAGCCTATGCTGACAAAATAAACATTCTCAGGTAAAAACTAGAAAGAAGCTTTCTGAGAATCTGCTTTGTGATATGTGAATTCATTTCACAGAGTTACGCTGTTCTTTCCAGGGAGCAGTTTGCTAACACTGTTTTTGTGGAATCTGCAAAGGGACATTTGGGAGCACCTGGAGGCCTATGGTTAAAAAGAAAATATTCTCGGATAAAAATTAGAAAGAAACTTTCTGAGAAACTGCTTTGTGATGTGGGAATTCATCTCACCAAGTGACACTGTTCTTTTCATTGAGTAGTTTGCTAACATTGTTTTAATGGAATCTGCAAAGGTGTATTTCGGAGCACATTGAAGCTTAAGGTGACAAGGAAATATCCTCATATAAAAACTAAAATGAAGCTTTCTGAGAAATGGCTTTGAGATGTGTTAATTTTTCCCACTGATGTAAATGATTCTTTTCTGGAACAGTTTGGTAGCACTGTTTTGGGGAATCTGAGAAGGGATATTTTGGATCGCATTGAAGTCTATGGTGACAAAGGAAATATCCTCAGATAAAAAATATAAATAAGCTTTCTGAGAAAGTTCTTTGTAATGTGTGAATTCACCTCACAGAGTTACACCTTTCTTTTCATTGAGCAGTTTACTAACACTGTTTTCTTGGAATCTGCAAAGGGATCTTTGTGAGCTCATTGAAGATTATGGTGACAAAGGATATACACTCCTAGAAAAAATAGAAAGATTTCTGGGAAACAGCTTTGTGATGTGTGAATTCATCTTAAAGTGTTACACTGTACGTTGCATTGAGAAGCTCGCTAATGCTGTTTGCTTGGAATCTGCAATGGGATATTTCAAAGCACATTGAAGCTTAAGGTGACAGAAGGAATATCCTCTGGAAAAAACTAGAAAGAAGCCTTCTGAGAAACTGCTGTGTGATATGTGAATTCACCTCACAGAGTTACACAATTCCTTTCATGGAGCAGTTTATTAGAACTGTGTTTGGGGAATTTGAGAAGGTATATTTTGGATCGCATTGTAGCCTATGGTGACTAAGGAAATATCATAAGATAAAAAATAGAAAGAAGCTTTATGAGAAACTGCTTTGTGATGAGTGAATTAATCTCACAGAGTACACCGTTCTTTTCATTCAGCAGTTTGCTAACACTGTTTTTGTACAATCTGGAAAGGGATTTTTGGGAGTGCATTGAGGCCTATGTTGAAAAAGAAAATATCCTCAGATAAAAACTGGAAAGAAGCTTTCTGTGAAACTGCTTTGTGATGTGTGAATTCATATCAGAGAGTTGTACCGTCCTTTTCATCGAGCAGTTTGCTAAAACTGTTTTTGAGGATTCTGCGAAGGGATAATTTGGAGCCCATTGAAGTTTATGGTGACAAAAGAAATATCCTCAGAGAAAAACTAGAAAGAAGCTTTCTGGGAAACTGCTTGGTGATTTGTGAACTCATCTCAAAGAGTTACATGATTCTTTTCATTAAACAGTTTGGTAGCACTGTTTTTGGGGAATCTGAGAAGGGATATTTTGGATCATATTGAAGCCTATGGTGACAAAGGAAATATCCTCAGTTAAAAACCAAAAAGCTTTCTGAGAAACTGCTTTGTGTTGTGTCAATTAATCTCACAGAGTTGCACCTTTCTTTCCATGGAGCAGTTTGCTAACATTGTTTTTGTGGAATCTGCAATAGGATATTTGGGTGTGCATCGAAGCCTATGGTGACTAAGGAAATATCTTCAGGAAAAAAAAACAAAGGAAACTTTCTGAAAAATTGCCTTGTGATGTGTGAATTCATCTCACAGTTTTACAGTTTTTCTTTCATGGAGCAGCTTGCTAATACTATTTTCATGGAATCTGAAAAAGGATATTCACCAGTGCATTGAGGAATATGTTGAAAAAGGAAATAAACTCATACAAGTACTAGAAAGAGCTTTCTGTGAAACTGCTTTGTGATGTGTCAATTCATCTCACAAATATGTGTCAATTCATCTCAATGGTCTTTTTATTGAGAAGTTTGCTAACACTTTCTTGGTGGAATATGCAATGGGATATTCTGGAGAGCACTGAGGAATATGGAGAAAAAGGAAATATCCTCAGATTAATACTAGAAAGAAGCTGTCTGAGAAACAGCTTTGTGATGTGTGAATTCATCTCACATAGTTACACCATTCTTTTCATGGAGCAGTTTGGTAGCATTGTTTTTGGGGAATCTGAGAAAGGGTATTTTGGATCTCATGGAAGCCTAGGGTGACAAAGGAAATATCTTCAGATAAAAACTAGAAAGAAGCTTCCTCAGAAACTTCTTTGTTATGTGTGTATTCACTTCACAGAGTATCACCTTTCTGTTCATGGAGCAGATTGCTGACACAGTTTTCGTGGAATCTGCAAAGGGATGTTTGGGAGTGCATTGAGGCCTATGGTGAAAAAGGAAATATCCTCAGAGAAAAAGTAGAAAAAGGCTTTCTCAGAAACTGCTTTGTGATGTGTGAATTCATCTTACAGATTTACATTGTTCGTTTCATTGAGTCATTTGCTAACACTGTTTTCCTGGAGTCTACAATGGGATATTTTGGAGCGCATTGAAGCTTATGGTGATGAAGGAAATATCCTCATATAAAAACTAGAAAGAAACTTTCTGAGAAACCACTTTGTGATGTGTTAATTCATCTCAAAGAGTCACACGTTTTTTTTCATAGATCAGGTTTTGGGGAATCTGAAAAGGGATATTTTGGATTACATTGAAGCCTTTGGTGACAAAGGAGATATCCTCAGATAAAAACTAGAAAGAATCTTTCTGAGAAAGTTATTTGAGATGCTTGAATTCATGTCACAGATTTACACCTTTCCATTCATGAAGCCATTTGCTAACACTGTTTTCATTGAATCTGTGAAGGGATATTTGGGAGTGCATTGAGGCCAATAGTGAAAAAGGAAATATGCTGACATAAAAACCAGAAAGAAGATTTCTGAGAAACTGCTTTGTGATGTGTGAATTCATCTTACAGAGATACACCATTCTTTTCATTGAGCAGATTGATAACACTGTTTTTGTGGAATATGCAATAGGATGTTTGAGAGTGCATTGAAACCTGTGGTGACAAAGGTAATATCCTCAGTTAAAAACCAAAAAGAAGCTTTCTAACAAACTGCTTTGTGTTTTGTTCAATTCATCTCATAGAGTTACACCATCCTTTTCATGGAGCAGTTTGTTAAGACTGTTCTCGTGGAATCTGCAGTAGGATATTTGGGAGCGCATTGAAGCCTATGGTGACTGAGGAAATATCCTCAGAGAAAAAACAAAAAGAATCTTTCTGAGAAACTGCTTTGTGATGTGTGAATTATTCTCACAGATTTACAGTTTTTCTTTCATGGAGCAGCTTGCTAATACTATTTTTGTGGAATCTGAAAAGGGATATTCGCTAATGCATTGAGGAATATGTTGAAAAAGGAAATATACTCATACAAAAACTAGAAGAAAGCTTTCTGCGAATCTGCTTTGTGATGTGTCAATTCATCTCACACAGTTACACCATTCTATTCATTGAGAAGTTTGCTCTCACTTTTTTCGTGGAATCTGCAATGGGATATTCTGGAGCACATTAAGGAATATGGAGAAAAAGGAAATAATCTCAGATAAATACTAGAAAGAAGCTGTCTAAGAAACAGCTTTGTGATGTATGAATTAATCTCAGATAATTACACCATTCTTTTCATGGAGCAGTTTGGCAGCACTGTTTTTGGGGAATCTGAGAAGGGATGCTTTGGATCTCATGGAAGCCTAAGGTGACAAAGGAAATATCCTCACATAAAAACTACAAAGAAGCTTTCTCAGAAACTTCTTTGTGATGTGTGTATTCACCTCACAGAGTATCACCTTTCTGTTCATGGAGCAGATTGCTAACACAGTTTTGTTGGAATCTGCAAAGGGATGTTTGGGATTGCATTTAGGCCTGTGGTGAAAAAGGAAATATCCTCAGAGAATAAGTAGAAAGAAGCTTTCTGAGAAACTGATTTTTGGTGTATGAATTCATCTTACAGGTTTACACTGTTCATTTCATTGAGCCATTTGCTTAGATTGTTTTCCTGGAGTCTACAATGGGATATTTTGGAGTGCATTGAAGCTTACATTGACAAAGGGAATATCCTCATATTAAAACTAGAAAAAAACTTTCTGAGAAACCGCTTTGTGATGTGTTAACACATCTCACAGAGTTACAGGATTCTTTTCTTGGATCAGTTTAGTAGCACTGTTTTGGGGGAATCTGAGAAGAGATATTTTGGATTGCATTGAAGCCTATGGTGGAAAAATGAGAAATCCTCAGATAAAAACTAGAAAGAGTCTTTCAGAGAAAGTTCTTTGTGATGTTTGAATTCATGTCACAGATTTACATCTTTCTATTCATGAAGCCCTTTATTAACACTGTTTTCTTTGAATCTGCAAAGGGATATTTGGGAGCTAATTGAGGCCTATAATGAAAAAGGAAATATCTTCAGATAAAAGCTAGAAGGGAGATTACTGAGAAACTGCTTTGTGATGTTGAATTCATCTTACAGAGTTACACCGTTGTTTTCATTGAGCAGTCTGATAACACTGTTTTTGTGGAATCTGCAATAGGATATTTGAGAATGCATTGAAGCCTATGGTGACAAAGGTAATATCCTCAGTTACAAACCAAAAAGAAGCTTTCTATGAAACTGCTTTGTGTTGTGTCAATTCATCTCACAGAGTTACACCTTTCTTTTCATGGAGCAGTTTGCTAAAACTGTTATCATGGAATCTGCAATGGGATTTTTTGTGAACGATTTGATGCCTTTGGTGAAAAAGCAAATATCCTCAGATAAAAACTAAACAGAAGCTTTCTGTAAACTGGTTTGTGATGTGTGAATTCATCTCACAGAGTTACACTGTTCATTTCATTGAACAGTTTGCTAATACTGTTTTCTTGGAATCTACAATAGGATATTTCAGAGCACATTTAAGTTTTTGGTGACAAAGGAAATACCCTCATATAAAAACTGGAAAGAAGCTTTCTGAGAAAGCACTTTGTGATGTGTTAATTCATGTCACAGAGTTACCCGATTATTTTCTTGGATCAATTTGGGAGCACTCTTTTTCTGGAATCTGAGAAGGAATATTTGGGATTGCATTGAAGCCTTTGGTGACAAAGGAAATATCCTCAGGTAAAAACTAGAAACGATCTTTCTGAGAAAGTACTTTGTGATGTGTGTATTCATCTCAAAGTGTTACACCTTTCTTTTTATGGAGTATTTTGCTAACACTGTTTTCGTGGAATCTGCAAAGCGATATTTGGGAGCACATGCAGGATTATGGTGATTAAAAAAAAGAAGATTTCTGTAAAACTCCTTTGTGATGTGTGAATTCATCTCACAGACTTACACCACTCTTTTCATTGAGAAGTTTGTTAACACTTTTTGCGTGGAATCTGCAATGGGATATTCATGAGTGCATTGAGGCCTATGGTGAAAAATAAAACATTCTCAGACAAAAAATAGAAAGAAGATTTCTGGAAACCTGCTTTGGGGTTTTTGAATTGATCTCATAGAATTACATGATTCTTTTCACGGAGCAGTTTGGTAGCAGTTTTTTGGGGGAATCTGAAGAGGAATATTTGGATAGTATTGAAGCCTATGGTGAAAACGAATTATCCTCATATAAAAACTAGAAAGAAGCTTTCTGAGAAACCACTTTGTGATGTCTGAATTCAACTCACAGAATTCATGAGTCTTTTCATGGATCAGTTTGGTAGCACTGTCAGGGGAATATGAGAAGGGATATTTTGAATTGCACTGAAGCCTACGGTGACAAAGGAAATATTTTCAGATAAAAACTAGAAATAAGCTTTATGAGAAACTGCTTTGTGATGTTTGAATTCACCTCACAGACTTACATGATTCTTTTCTTGCAGCAGTTTGCTAACACTGTTTTCGAAGAATCTCTAATAGGATATTTGGGAGCACATTGAAGCCTATGGTGACAAAGGAAATATCCTCAGACAAAAAACAAAAAGTAGATTTCTGAGAAACTGCTTTGTGATGTGTGAATTCATCTCACAGAATTACACTGTTCTTTTCATTGAGCACTTTGCTAACACACTTTTCTTGAAATCTGCAATCTGATATTTTGGAGTGCAATGAAGCTTATTGTGATGAAGGAAATATAATCAGATAAAAACTGGAAAGAAGCTTTCTGAAAAACCGCCTTGGGATGTGTTAATTCATCTCACAGAGTTACACAATCCTGTTCATGGATCAGTTTGGTAGCACCGCTTTTGGGGAATCTGAGAAGGGATATTTTGGATCACATGGAAGACTATGTTGACAATGGAAATATCCTCAGATAATAACTACAAAGGATCTTTCTGAGAAAGTACTTTCTGATGTGTGAATTCATCTAACAGAGTTACATCTTTCTTTCCATGGAGCAGCTTGCTAACACTGTTTTTGTGGAACCTGCAAAGGGATATTTGGGAGCGCATTGAGGGCTACGGTGAAAAACTAAATATCCTCAGATAAAAAATAGAAAGAAGCTTTCTGAGAAACTGCATTGTAATGTGTGAATTCATCTCACACAGTTACACCATACTTTTCATTGATCTGTTTGTGAATGCTGTTTTCGTGCAATCTGCAAAGGGAGATGTGGGAGTGCATTAAGGCCTATAGTGAAAAAGGAAATATGCTCAGAGACAAACCAGAAGGAAGCTTTCTGAGAAACTGCCTTGTGATGTGAGAATGCATCTCACAGAGTTACATGATTCCTTTCTTTTAGCAGTTTGCTAACACTGTTTTAAAGAAATCTGCAATAATATACATGGGAGCAAATTGAGGCCTATGGTGAAAAATGAAATATCCTCAGGTAAAAACAAGAAAGAAGCTTCCTCAGAAAGCACTTTTTGATGTGTGAATTAATCTCACACAATTACACCTTTCTTTTGATGGAGCAGTTTGCTAACACTGTTTTCGTGGAATCTGCAAAGGGACATTGGGAAGCACATTGAGGCCTATTGTGAAAAACTAAATATCCTCCGATAAAATCTAGAAAGAAGCTCTCTGAGAAAATACTTTGTTATGTGTGAATTAATCTCACAGAGTTACACCGTTCTTTTCATTGTACTGTTTGCTAAAACTGTTTTTGAGGAATCTGCAATAGGATATTTGGGAGGGCATTGAATCCTATGGTAAAAAAGGAAACATCCTCAGATAAAAACCAAAAAGTAGCTTTCCATGAAACTTCTTTGTGATGTTTGAATTCATCTCACAGTGTTACACTGTTCTTTTCATTTAGCAGTTTGGTAACACTGTTTTCTTGGAATCTACAATGGGATATGTTGGAGTGCACAGAAGCTTATGGCGACAAAGGAAATATACTCATCTAAAATGTAGAAAGAAGCTTTCTGAGAAAGCGCTTTGTGATGTGTTAATTTTTCTCAAAGAGTTACATGATTCTTTTCATTTAGCAGTTTGGTTGCAATGTTTTTGTAGAATCTGAGAGGGATATTTGGGATCACATTGAAGCCTATGGTTTCAAAGTTGTAACTCTGTGACATGAAAAAACACATCACAAAGAACTTCTCAGAAAGCTTCATTCTAGTTTTTATCTGAGTATATTTCCTTTGTCACCATATACTTTAATGTGATCCAAAACATCCCTTCTAAAACTCCCCAAAAACAGTGGTACCAAGCAGATCCATGAAAAGAATCATGTATCTCTGTGAGATTAATTTACAAATCACAGAGTTTCTCAAAATAATTCTGTCTAGTTTTCATATGAGGATATTTCCATTTTCACCATATGCTTCAACGTGCTCTGAAATATCCTAATGAAGATTCCAAAGAAAACCAGTGATAGCGAATTGATCAATGAAAAGAACAGTGTAATTCTGTGAGACGAATTCACACATCATAAAGCAGTTTGTTAGAAAACTTCTTTCTAGTTTTTATATGAGGATGTTTCCTTTTTTACCATAGGCCTCATTGCACTCCCAAATGTCCCTTTGCAGATTCCACAAAAACTGTGTTAGCAAACTGCTCCACGAAAAGAAAGGTGCAACTCTGTGAGATCATTCACACATCACAAAAAACTTTCTCAGAAAGTTTCTTTCTAATTTTTATCTAAGGATGTTTCCTTTGTCACCATTGGCTTCAATGAGATCCAAATATCCTTGCTCAGATTCACCAAAAACAGTGCTACCAAACTGATCCACAAAAGGAATCATGTAACTCTGTGAGATATATTGACAAAGCACAAAGCAGTTTCTCAGAAAGCTGCTCTCTATTTTTTATATGAGGATATTTCATTTGTCTCCATAAGCTTCAATGCACTCTGAAATATCAGTTTGCAGATTCCAAGAAAACAGCGTAACAAAACTATTCAATGCCAAGAGCAGTGTAACTTTTTGAGATGAATTCACACATCACAAAGCAGTTTCTCAGAAAACTTCTTTCTAGTGTTTATCTGAGATTTTTTCCTTTTTCACCATAAGCTTCAGTGTGATGTAAAATATCCCCTCTCAGATTCCTCAAAAACAGTGATACCAAACTGCTCCATGAAAAGAATCGTGTAAATCTGTGGGATGAATAAACAAATCACAAAGCAGGTTCTCAGGAAGCTTCTCTCTAGCTTTTGTCTGAGGATATTTCCTTTTTCACCTTTTGCCTCAAAGTGCTCACGAACATCCCTTTGCAGCTCCTGGAAAATAGTGTTAGCAAACTGTTCCATGAAAAGAAAAGTGTAAATCTGTGAGATGAATTCACACATTGCAAAGCAGTTTCTCACAATGTTTCTTTTTGGTTTTTGTCTGAGGATGTTTCCTTTGTCACCATAGACTTCAATGCACTCCCAAATATCCTATTGTAGATTCCAGGAAAACAGTGTTATCAAACTGCTCAATGAAAGAAACAGTGTAATTCTGTAAGATTAATTCAAACATCACAGAACTGTTTCTCAGAAAGTTTCTTTCTAGTTTTTATCTGTGGATATTTAATTTTTCACTATAGGTTTCAATGTGCTCCGGAATATCCCATTGCAGATTGATTGAAAGCAGTGTCTGGAAGCTGCTCCATGAAAAGAAAGGTGTAACTCTGTGACATGAACTCACACATCACAAAGAACTCTCTCAGAAAAATACTTTCTAATTTTTATCTGAGGATATTTTCTTTGTCACCCTAGGCTTCAATGTGATCCAAAACAACCCTTCTAAGATTACCCAAAAACACTGCTACCAAATTAAACCATGAAAAGGATTGTGTAACTCTGTGAGAGGAATTACAACATCACAAAGCAGTTTCTCAGAAATCTTCCTTCTGTTTTAATATGAGGATATTCCCTTTGTCACCATAAGCTCCAATGTTCTCTGAAATATCCCATTGTAGATTCCAAGAAAACAGTGGTAGAAAACTGCTCAATGAAAAGAACAGTGTAACTCTGTGAGATGAATTCACACATCACAAATCAATTTCTCAGAAAGTTTCTTTTTGGTTTTTTTCTCAGGATATTTCCTTTGTCACCATAGTCTTCAATTCAATCCCAAATATCCTATTGCAGATACCACGAAAACAGTGTTAGCAAACTGCTCCATGAAAACAGTAATGTATCTGTGTGAGATGAATTCACACATCACAAAGCAGTTTATCAGAAAGCTTCCTTCTAGTTTTTATCTGGCGATATTTTCCTTTTCACCATTGACTTTAAGGCAGTCCCAAATATTCCTTTGCAGATTCCATGAAGCAGTGTTAGTAAACTGCTCAATGAAAAGAACAATGTAACTCGGTGAGATGAATTCACACATCATAAAGAACATTCTCAGAAAGCTTTTTTCTAGTTTTTAACTGTGGATATTTCCTTTTTCACCATAGGCTTCAATTCTATCCAAAATATCCCTTCTCAGATTCCCCAAAAACGGTGCTACCAAACTGCTCCATGGAAAGAATTATGTAACTGTGTGAGATGAATTAGCACATCAGAAAGAGGTTCTCAGAAAGCTTCTTTATAGTTTTTATATGAGGATATATCCTTTCTCACTATAAGCTTCAATGCACTCCAAAATATCAGATTGCAGATTCCAAGACAACAGTGTAAGCAAACCACACAATGCAAAGATGAGTGTAATTCTGTGAGTTGAATTCACACATCACAAAGCAGTTTCTCTGAAATCTTCTTGTTAGTTTTTATCTGAGGATATTTCCTTTTTCACAATTGGCCTCAATGAACTCCCTTTACAAATTCCATGGAAACAGTGTTAACAAACTCCTCCATTTAAAGAATCGTGTAACCCTGTGAGATAAATTCCCGCATAATAAAGAAGTTTCTCAGAAAATTTCTTTCTGGTTTTTCTCTGAGGATATTTCCTTTGTTACCCTAGGCTTCAATACAAACCAAAATATGCCTTCACAGATTCCTCAAAAACAATGCTAACACACTGCTCCATGAATGGAATAGTGTAAATCAGTGAGATGAATTCACACATCACAAAGCTGTTTTTCAGACAGCTTCTTTCTAGTTTTTATCTGAGGATATTTCCTTTTTCATCATTTGCCTCAAGGCACTAGCAAAAATCCCATGGCAGATTCCACAAAGAAGTGCTAGCAAACTTCTCAATTAAAAGAATGGTGTCATTCTTTGAGATGAATTCACACATCACAAAGAGGTTTCTTTGAAACTTTCTTTCTAGATTTTATCTGAGGATATTTCCTTTGTTACCATAGGCTTCAATAAGATACAAAATATCCCTTCTCAGATTCCCTAAAAACAGTGCTACCAAAGTGCTCCATGAAAAGAAAGGTGTAACTCTGTGAAATGAACCCACAAATCACAAAGCAGATTCTCAGAAAGGTTCTTTCTAGCTTTTGTCTGAGGATATTTCCTTTTTCAGCATTTGCCTCAAGGCTCTAGTGAATATCCCTTTGCAGATTCCACGAAAACAGTATTAGCAAACGGCTCCATGAAAAAAAAGGTGTAAATCTGTGAGATTAATTCACAGATCACCAAGTGTTTTCTCAGAAACGTTATTCTTGGTTTATGTCTGAGGATATTTCTTTGTTACCATATCCTCAGACAAAAACTAGAAAGAAGCTTTCTGAGAAACTGCTTTGTGATTTGTGAATTCATCTCACAGAGTTACACGATTCTTTTCATGAAGTAGTTTTGTAGCACTGTTTTTGTGGAATCTGAGAGAGGATATTATGCATAGCCTTGATGCCTATGATGACAAAGCAAATATCCTCAGATAAAATATATAAAGAAGCTTTCTGAGGAATTCTTTGTGATGTGTGAAATCATTTCACAGTGTTACACCTTTCTTTTCATGAAGAAGTTTGGTTGAACTCTTTCTGGGGAGTCTGAGAAAGGATATTTTGAATTGCAGTCAAGCCTATGGTGACAAAGGAAATATCCTCAAATAAGTAATAGAAGGAAGCTTTCTGAGAAACTGCTTTGTGACGTGTGAATTCATCTTACAGAATTACACCATTATTTTCATTGAGCAGATTGATAACATTGTTTTTTTGGAATCTGCAAAGGGATATATGGGAGTGCATTGAAGCCTATGGTGACAAAGGAAATATCCTGAGATAAAAACCAAAAAGAAGCTTTCCGATAAGCTGCTTTGTGATGTGTGGATTCATATTACAGAGTTACACTGTTCTTTACATTGATCAGTTTTCTCACACTGTATTCTTGGAATCTACAGTGAGATATATCGGAGAACATTGAATCTTATGGTGACAAAGGAAATATCCTCAGACAAAAATTCTAAAGAAACTTTCTGAAAAACTGCTTTGTGATTTGTGACTTCATCGCACAGAGTTACACGATTCTTTTCAAAGAAAATATCCAAAGATAAAAACCAGAAAGAAGTTTTCTGTGAAACTCTTTTGTGACATGTGAATTCATCTCACTGAGCAACACAGTTTTTTTCATTGAGAAGTCTGGTAACACTTTTTTTGTTTAATCTACAATGGGATATTCTGGAGTGCATTGAGAAATACAGTGAAAAAGGGAATAACCTCAGATAAAAACGAGAAAGAAGCTTTTAGAGCAACTCCTTTGTGATGTGTGCATTCATCTCATAGAGCTAAACGTATCTTTTGAGGGAGCACTTTGGCATCACTGTTTTTGTGGTTTCTGAGAAGAGATATCTGAGAGTGCATTGAAGCCTAGGGTGGCAAAGGAAATATCCTCAAACAGAAACCAAAAAGAATCTTTCTGAGAAACTGCTTTCTGATATTTGAATTCATCTCACAGATTTACACCATGCTTTTCATGGAGCAGTTTACTAACACTATTTTCATGGACTCTTCAAATGGATATTCACAAGCACATTGAGGCAAATGGTGAAAAAGGAAATATCAACATTAAAAAACTAGAAAGAAGCTTTATGACAAACTGCTTTGTGAATTGTGAATACATCTCACAGAGTTACACGATTCTTTTCATGAAGCAGTTTGGTAGCACTGTTTTTGGGGAATCTGAGAAGGTATAATTTGGATCGCATTGAGCCTATGGTGACAAAGGAAATATCCTCAGATAAAATATAGAAAGAATCTTTCTGAGAAACTTCCTTGTGATATGAGAATTCATCTCACAGAGTTACACCATTCTTTTCATTGAGAAGAAGGGTAACACTTTTTTCATGTAATCTGCGATGGGATATTCTGGAGTGCATTGAGGCCTAAGGTGTAAAAGGAAATATCCTCAGATAAAAACTAGAAATAAGCTTTCTAAGAAACAGCTGTGTGATGTGTGATTTCTTCTCACAGAGTTACACAATTCTTTCCATTGAACAGTTTGGTAGCACTGTTTTTGGGGAATCTGAGAAGTGATATTTTGGATTGCATTGAAGACTATGGTGACAAAGTTAATATCATCTGATAAAAACAAGAAAGAAGCTTTCTGAGAAAGTTCTTCACGATGTGTGAATTCATCTCACAGAGTTACACCTTTCTTTTCATGCAGCAGTTTGCAAACACTGCTTTCGTATAATCTGCAAAGTGATATATGAGGGCGCATTGAGGCCTATCATGTAAAAGGAAATATACTCAGATAAAAACCGGAAAGAAGCTTTCTGAGAAACTACTTTGAGATAGGTGAATTCGTCTCGCAGTGATACGCTGATGTTTTCATTGAGCAGTTTGAAAACACTGTTTTCATGGAATCTGCAATAGGATATTTGGGAGCATATTAAAACCTATGGTGACATAGGAAATATCCTCAGACAAAAAACCAAAAAGAAGCTTTCTGAGAAATTGCTTTGTGATGTGTGAATTCACCTCACAAATTTACACTTTTCTTTTCTTGGAGCAGTTTGCTAGCACTGATTTTATGGAATCCACAAAGAGATATTCGAGAATGCATTGAGACCTATGGTGAAAAAGGAAATATCCTCAGACAAAAACTGGAAAGAAGATTTTTGAGAAACTGCTTTGTGATTTCTTAATTCATCTCACAGAATTACATGGTTCTTTTCATGGAATAGTTTGGTAGCACTGTTTTTGGTGAATGTTAGAAGGGATATTTAAGATCGCATTGAAGGCTATGGTGACAAAGGAAATATCCTCAGATAAAATCTAGAAAGAAGCTTTCTGAGAAAGTTCTTTGTGCTGTGTGAATTCATCTCACAGAGTTACACCTTTCTTTTCATGGAGCAGTTTTCTAACACTACCTTCTTGGAATCTGCAAAGGGATATTTGGAAGAACCTTGAGGCCTGTGCTGACAAAGGAAATATCCTCGGATAAAAACTAAAAAGAAGCTTTCTGAGAAACTGCTTTGTGATGTGTGAGTTCATCTCACAGAGTTACAACTTTCTTTTCATTGAACAGTTTAGTATCACTGTTTTTGGGGAATCTGCAAAGGGATTTTTGGGAGATCATAGAGGCCTATGGTGAAAAAAGAAATATCCTCAGATAAAAACTGGAGAGAGAGTTTTTGAGAAACTTTTTTGTGATGTGTGTATTCACCTCATGGAGTTAAACCATTTTGTTGATTGAGCAATATGGACTCACTCTTTTTGTGGTGTCTGAGAAGGGATATTTGGGAGCGCAATGAGGCTCATGGTGGAAAAATAAATATGCAAAGATAAAAACTAGAAAGAAACTTCCTGAGAAATTTATTTGTGATGGGCGATTTCATCTCTCAGAGGTAAATTTTTCTTTTCATTGAGCAGTTTGGTAAACCTGTTTTGTGGAAACTACAAAAGGGTATTCAGAGCACAGAGAAGCCTTTGCTGAAAAAGGAAATATCCTCAGATGAAAACTAGAAAGAAACTTTCTGAGAGACTGTTTTGTGATGGTTGAATTCATCTCACAGAGGTAAATCTTTCTTCTCATTGAGCAGTTTGGTAACACTGTTATTGTGGAATATGCAAAAGGATATTCAGGAGTGGATACAGGCCAAGTTTGAAACACATAATATTTCAGGTGAAAACTGGAGAGAAAGTTTCTGATAACTCCTTTGTGAACTGTGCGTTAATCTCATAGAGGTAAAGCTTTCTGTTGAGAGAGCAGTTTGGCATCACTGTTTTTGTGGTTTCTGAGAAGGGATATTTGGGAGCACATGGAACCCGATGGTGTAAAAGGAAATATCCTGAGATTAAAACTAGAAAGAAGCTTTCTGAGAACTTTCTTTTTGATGGGTGAATTCATCACAGAGATTAAACCTTTGTTTTCTTTGAGCACTTTGGTAGCACTGTTTTTATGGAATCTGCAAAGGGATATTTCGGAGCCCATAGAGGCCTAAGGTGAAAAAAGAAAATTATTCGGGGAAAAACTGGAGAGAAGCTTTCAGAGATACTCCTTTGTGATGTGTGCATTCATCTCAAAGAGCTAAACGTTTCTGTTGAGGTAGTACTTTGGCATCCCTGCTTTTGTGATGTCTGAGAAGGGATATTTTGAAGTGCATCGAAGCCTATAGTGGAAAAGGAAATATCCTCAAACAAAAACTAGAAAGAAGCTTTCTAGGAAACGACTTTGTGATGTGCGAATTCATCTCACAGAGTTACACGATCTTTTTATGGAGCAGTTTGGTAGCACTGTTTTTGGAGAATCTGAGAAGGAATACTTTGGATCACATTGAAGCCAAGGGTGACAAAGGAAGTATCCTCAGATAAAATCTAGAAAGAAACTTTCGCGAGGGCGGAGCAAGATGGCCGAATAGGAACAGCTCCAGTCTCCAACTCCCAGCGCGAGCGACACAGAAGACCGGTGATTTCTGCATTTTCAACTGAGGTACTGGGTTCATCTCACTGGGGAGTGCCGGACGATTGGTGCTGGTCAGCTGCTGCAGCCCGACCAGCGAGAGCTGAAGCAGGGCGAGGCATTGCCTCACCTGGGAAGCGCAAGGGGGAAGGGAATCCCTTTTCCTAGCCAGGGGAACTGAGACACACAACACCTGGAAAATCGGGTAACTCCCACCCCAATACTGCGCTTTAAGCAAACAGGCACACCAGGAGATCATATCCCACACCTGGCCGGCAGGGTCCCACACCCACGGAGCCTCCCTCATTGCTAGCACAGCAGTCTGTGATCTACCGGCAAGGCAGCAGCGAGGCTGGGGGAGGGGCGCCTGCCATTGCTGAGGCTTAAGTACGTAAACAAAGCTGCTGGGAAGCTCGAACTGGGTGGAGCTCACAGCAGCTCAAGGAAACCTGCCTGTCTCTGTAGACTCCACCTCTGGGGACAGGGCAATAACAAACACAGCCAAAACCTCTGCAGACGTAAACGACTCCGTCTGACAGCTTTGAAGAGAGCAGTGGATCTCCCAACACGGAGGTTGAGATCTGAGAAGGGACAGACTCCCTGCTCAAGTGGGTCCCTGACCCCTGAGTAGCCTAACTGAAAGACATCCCCCACTAGGGGTAGTCTGACACCCCACACCTCACAGGGTGGAGTACACCCCTGAGAGGAAGCTTCCAAAGCAAGAATCAGACAGGTACACTCGCTGTTCAGAAATATTCTATCTTCTGCTGCCTCTGCTGCTGATACCCAGGCAAACAGGGTCTGGAGTGGACCTCAAGCAATCTCCAACAGACCTACAGCTGAGGGTCCTGACTGTTAGAAGGAAAACTATCAAACAGGAAGGACACCTACACCAAAACCCCATCAGTACATCACCATCATCAAAGACCAGAGGAAGATAAAACCACAAAGATGGGGAAAAAGCAGGGCAGGAAAGCTGGAAATTCAAAAAATAAGAGCGCATCTCCCCCGGCAAAGGAGCGCAGCTCATCGCCAGCAACGGATCAAAGCTTGACGGAGAATGACTTTGACGAGATGAGAGAAGAAGGCTTCAGTCCATCAAATTTCTCAGAGCTAAAGGAGGAATTACGTACCCAGCACAAAGAAACTAAAAATCTTGAAAAAAAAAATGGAAGAATTGATGGCTAGAGTAATTAATGCAGAGAAGGTCATAAACGAAATGAAAGAGATGAAAACCATGACACGAGAAATACGTGACAAATGCACAAGCTTCAGTAACCGACTCGATCAACTGGAAGAAAGAGTATCTGCGATTGAGGATCAAATGAATGAAATGAAGCGAGAAGAGAAACCAAAAGAAAAAAGAAGAAAAAGAAATGAACAAAGCCTGCAAGAAGTATGGGATTATGTAAAAAGACCAAACCTACGTCTGATAGGGGTGCCTGAAAGTGAGGGGGAAAATGGAACCAAGTTGGAAAACACTCTACAGGATATCATCCAGGAGAACTTCCCCAACCTAGTAGGGCAGGCCAACATTCAAATCCAGGAAATACAGAGAACGCCACAAAGATACTCCTCGAGAAGAGTAACTCCAAGACACATAATTGCCAGATTCACCAAAGTTGAAATGAAGGAAAAAATCTTAAGGGCAGCCAGAGAGACAGGTCGGGTTACCCACAAAGGGAAGCCCATCAGACTAACAGCAGATCTCTCGGCAGAAACTCTCCAAGCCAGAAGAGAGTGGGGGCCAATATTCAACATTCTTAAAGAAAAGAATTTTAAACCCAGAATTTCATATCCAGCCAAACTAAGTTTCATAAGTGAAGGGGAAATAAAATCCTTTACAGATAAGCAAATGCTTAGAGATTTTGTCACCACCAGGACTGCCTTACAAGAGACCCTGAAGGAGGCACTAAACATGGAAAGGAACAACCGGTACCAGCCATTGCAAAAACATGCCAAAATGTAAAGACCATCGAGGCTAGGAAGAAACTGCATCAACTAACGAGCAAAATAACCAGTTAATATCATAATGGCAGGATCAAGTTCACACATAACAATCTTCCCCTTAAATGTAAATGGACTAAATGCTCCAATTAAAAGACACAGACTGAAAAACTGGATAAAGAGTCAAGACCTATCAGTCTCCTGTATTCAGGAGACCCATCTCACATGCAGAGACATACATAGGCTCAAAATAAAGGGATGGAGGAAGATTTACCAAGAAAATGGAGAACAAAAAAAAGCGGGGGTTGCAATACTAGCCTCTCATAAAACAGACTTTAAACCATCAAAGATCAAAAGAGACAAAGAAGGCCATTACATAATGGTAAAGGGATCAGTTCAACAGGAAGAGCTAACTATCTTAAATAAATATGCACCCAATACAGGAGCACCCAGATTCATAAAGCAAGTCCTTAGAGACTTACAAAGAGACTTAGACTCCCATACAATAATAATGGGAGACTTCAACACTCCACTGTCAACATTAGACAGATCAATGAGACAGAAAGTTAACAAGGATATCCAGGAATTGAACTCATCTCTGCAGCAAGCAGACCTAATAGACATCTATAGAACTCTCCACACTAAATCAACAGAATATACATTCTTCTCAGCACCACATTGTACTTACTCCAAAATCGACCACATAATTGGAAGTAAAGCACTCCTCAGCAAATGTACAAGAACAGAAATTATAACAAACTGTCTCTCAGACCACAGTGCAATCAAACTACAACTCAGGACTAAGAAACTCAATCAAAACCGCTCAACTACATGGAAACTGAACAACCTGCTCCTGAATGACTACTGGGTACATAACGAAATGAAGGCAGAAATAAAGATGTTCTTTGAAACCAATGAGAACAAAGATACAACATACCAAAATCTCTGGGACACATTTAAAGCAGTGTGTAGAGGGAAATTTATAGCACTAAATGCCCACAAGAGAAAGCTGGAAAGATCTAAAATTGACACTCTAACGTCACAATTAAAAGAACTAGAGAAGCAAGAGCAAACACATTCGAAAGCTAACAGAAGGCTAGAAATAACTAAGATCAGAGCAGAACTGAAGGAGATAGAGACACAAAAAACGCTCCAAAAAACCAATGAATCCAGGAGTTGGTTTTTTGAAAAGATCAACAAAATTGACAGACCACTAGCAAGACTAATAAAGAAGAAAAGAGAGAAGAATCAAATCGACGCAATTAAAAATGATAAAGGGGATATCACCACCGACCCCACAGAAATACAAACTACCATCAGAGAATACTATAAACACCTCTACGCAAATAAACTGGAAAATCTAGAAGAAATGGATAATTTCCTGGACACTTACACTCTTCCAAGACTAAACCAGGAAGAAGTTGAATCCCTGAATAGACCAATAGCAGGCTCTGAAATTGAGGCAATAATTAATAGCCTGCCAACCAAAAAAAGTCCAGGACCAGATGGATTCACAGCTGAATTCTACCAGAGGTACAAGGAGGAGTTGGTACCATTCCTGCTGAAACTATTCCAATCAATAGAAAAAGAGGGAATCCTCCCTAACTCATTTTATGAGGCCAACATCATCCTGATACCAAAGCCTGGCAGAGACACAACAAAAAAAGAGAATTTTAGACCAATATCCCTGATGAACATCGATGCAAAAATCCTCAATAAAATACTGGCAAACCGGATTCAGCAACACATCAAAAAGCTTATCCACCATGATCAAGTGGGCTTCATCCCTGGGATGCAAGGCTGGTTCAACATTCACAAATCAATAAACATAATCCAGCATATAAACAGAACCAAAGACAAGAACCACATGATTATCTCAATAGATGCAGAAAAGGCCTATGACAAAATTCAACAGCCCTTCATGCTAAAAAAGCTCAATAAATTCGGTATTGATGGGACGTACCTCAAAATCATAAGAGCTATCTATGACAAACCCACAGCCAATATCATACTGAATGGGCAAAAACTGGAAAAATTCCCTTTGAAAACTGGCACAAGACAGGAATGCCCTCTCTCACCACTCCTATTCAACATAGTGTTGGAAGTTCTGGCTAGGGCAATTAGGCAAGAGAAAGAAATCAAGGGTATTCAGTTAGGAAAAGAAGAAGTCAAACTGTCCCTGTTTGCAGATGACATGATTGTATATTTAGAAAACCCCATTGTCTCAGCCCCAAATCTCCTTAAGTTGATAAGCAACTTCAGCAAAGTCTCAGGATACAAAATTAATGTGCAAAAATCACAAGCATTCTTATACATCAGTAACAGACAAACAGAGAGCCAAATCAGGAATGAATTTCCATTCACAATTGCTTCAAAGAGAATAAAATACCTAGGAATCCAACTGACAAGGGATGTAAAGGACCTCTTCAAGGAGAACTACAAACCACTGCTCAGTGAAATCAAAGAGGACACAAACAAATGGAAGAACATACCATGCTCATGGATAGGAAGAATCAATATCATGAAAATGGCCATACTGCCCAAGGTTATTTTTAGATTCAATGCCATCCCCATCAAGCTACCAATGAGTTTCTTCACAGAGTTGGAAAAAACTGCTTTAAAGTTCATATGGAACCGAAAAAGAGCCCGCATCTCCAAGACAATCCTAAGTCAAAAGAACAAAGCTGGAGGCATCACGCTACCTGACTTCAAACTATACTACAAGGCTACAGTAACCAAAACAGCATGGTACTGGTACCAAAACAGAGATATAGACCAATGGAACAGAACAGAGTCCTCAGAAATAATACTACACATCTACAGCCATCTGATCTTTGACAAACCTGAGAGAAACAAGAAATGGGGAAAGGATTCCCTATTTAATAAATGGTGCTGGGAAAATTGGCTAGCCATAAGTACAAAGCTGAAGCTGGATCCTTTCCTTACTCCTTATACGAAAATTAATTCAAGATGGATTAGAGACTTAAATGTTAGACCTAATACCATAAAAATCCTAGAGGAAAACCTAGGTAGTACCATTCAGGACATAGGCATGGGCAAAGACTTCATGTCTAAAACACCAAAAGCAACGGCAGCAAAAGCCAAAATTGACAAATGGGATCTCATTAAATTAAAGAGATTCTGCACAGCAAAAGAAACTACCAGCAGAGTGAACAGGCGACCTACAGAATGGGAGAAAATTTTTGCAATCTACTCATCTGACAAAGGGCTAATATCCAGAACCTACAAAGAACTCAGACAAATTTACAAGAAAAAAACAAACAACCCCATCAAAAAGTGGGCAAAGGATATGAACAGACATTTCTCAAAAGAAGACATTCATACAGCCAACAGACACATGAAAAAATGCTCATCATCACTGGCCATCAGAGAAATGCAAATCAAAACCACAATGAGATACCATCTCACACCAGTTAGAATGGCAATCATTAAAAAGTCAGGAAACAACAGGTGCTGGAGAGGATGTGGAGAAATAGGAACACTTTTACACTGTTGGTGGGATTGTAAACTAGTTCAACCATTATGGCAAACAGTATGGCGATTCCTCAAGGATCTAGAACTAGATGTACCATATGAGCCAGCCATCCCATTACTGGGTATATACCCAAAGGATTATAAATCATGCTGCTATAAAGACACATGCACACGTATGTTTATTGCAGCACTATTCACAATAGCAAAGACTTGGAATCAACCCAAATGCCCATCAGTGACAGACTGGATTAAGAAAATGTGGCACATATACACCATAGAATACTATGCAGCCATCAAAAAGGATGAGTTTGCGTCCTTTGTAGGGACATGGATGCAGCTGGAAACCATCATTCTTAGCAAACTATCACAAGAACAGAAAACCAAACACCGCATGTTCTCACTCATAGGTGGGAACTGAACAATGAGATCACTTGGACTCAGGAAGGGGAACATCACACACAGGGGCCTGTCATGGGGAGGGGGAAGGGGGGAGGGATTGCATTGGGAGTTATACCTGATGTAAATGATGAGTTGATGGGTGCAGCACACCAACATGGCACAAGTATACATATGTAACAAACCTGCACGTTATGCCCATGTACCCTACAACTTAAAGTACAATAATAATAAATAAATTTAAAAAAAAATAAAAGAAACTTTCTGAGAAACTTCTTTATGATGTGTGAATTCGTCTCACAAAATTACACTGTTCTTTTCATTGAGAAGTTTGCTAACACTTTTTTCATGGAATCTGCAATGGGATATTCCAGAGCGCATTGAGATCTATGGTGAAAAGGAAATATCCTCAGATAAAATGTATAAAGAAGCTATCTGATAAACTAGCATTGGGTAGGTGAATTCATCTCACAGAGATACCATATTGTTTTCATTGAGCAGTTTGATAACACTGATTTCATGGGATCTGAAATAGGATATTTGGGAGTGCATTGAAGCCTATGCTGACAAAGGAAATATCTTCAGAGCAAAATCAAAGGAATTTTTCTGAGAAACTGCTTTGTGATGTGTGAATTCATCTCACAGATTTACACCTTGCTTTTCATGGAGCAGTTTGCTAACACTGTTTTCATGGAATCTGCAAAGGAATATTCATGAGGGCATTGAGACCTAAAGTGAATAAGGAAATATCCTCAGACAAAAACTAGAAAGGAGCTTTCTGAGGAATTGCTTTGTGATGGGTGAATTCATCTCACAGAGTTACACCTTTATTTTCATTGATCAGTTTGGTAGCACTGATTTTGAGGAGCTGCAAAGGGATTTCTGGGAGCTCATAGTGGCCTATGGTGAAAAAGGAAATATCTTTAGATAAAAACTGAGAGAAGGTTTTTTAGAAACTGTTTTGTGATATATGTATTCACCTCATAGGGATGAACCACTTTATTGATTGAGCAGTTTGGTATCACTGTTTTTGTGGTGTCTGAGAAGGGATATTTGGGAGCGCATTGATGCTGATTATGGAAAAGTAAATATGCACAGATAAAAGCTAGAAAGGAGACTTCTGAGAAATTTCTTTGGGATGGGTGAATTCACCTCCCAGAGGTAAACCATTCTTTTAATTGAACAATTTGGTTACCCTGTTTTTGTTTAATCAACAAAGGGATATTTGGAGAACACAGGAGCCTGTGGTGAAAAAGGAGACAACCTCAGAAAAAAACTAGAAAGTAGCTTTCTGAGATACTCTTTTGTGATGGGTGACTTCATCTAACAAAGGTAAATCTTCATTTTCATTGAGCAATTTGGTAACACTATTTTTGTAGAATATGCAGAGGGATATTTGGGAGCAGATAGAGGCTAAGGTTGAAAAAGCAAATATCTTCAGGTAAAAACTGGAGAGAAAGTTTCTGATAACTCTTTTGTGATGTGTGCATTCATTCCATAGAGGTAAAGCTTTCTGCTGACAGAGCAGTTTGGCATCACTGTTTCTGTGGTGTCTGAGAAGGGATATGTGGCAGCGCATGGAAGCTGATGGTGGAAAAGGAAATATCCTGAGATACGAACTAGAAAGAAGCTTTCTGAGAAATTTCTTTGTGATGGGTGAATTCATCATGCAGAGTTTCACCTTTGTTTTCTTTTAGCAGTTTGGTAGCATTGCTTTTATGGAATCTGCAAAGGAATATTTGGGAGCTCCTAGAGTCCTAAGGTGAAAAAGTAAAATTCTCCAGGTAAAAACTGGAGAGAAGCTTTTGGAGAAAATACTTCCTGATGTGCGCATTCATCACATATTGCTAAAAGTTTCTGTTGAGGGAGGCCTTTGGTATCACTGTTTTTGTGTTGTCTGAGAAGGGATACTTGGGTGTGCATTGAAGCCTACGGTGGCAAAGGAAATATCCTCAGACAAAAACCAAAAAGAAGCTCTCTGAGAAACTGCTTTGTGATGTTTGAATTCATCTCACTGATTTACACTTTTCTTTTCATGGAGGAGTTTGCTAACACTATTTTCGTGGAATCTACAAAAGGATATTCGTGAGCACATTGAGGTAAATGTTGAAAAAGGAAATATCCTAAGACAAAAACTAGAAAGATGCTTTCTGAGAAACTGCTTTGTGATTTATGTGGTGAAAAAGGAGGCAACCTCAGAAAAAAATGAATTCATCTCACAGAGTTACACCATTCTTTTCATGTAGCAGTTGAGTAGCACTGTTTTTGGGGAATCTGAGAAGGGATATTTTGGAACACATTGAAGCCTATGGTGACAAAGGAAATATCCTCAGATAAAATCTTGAAAGAAACCTCCAGAAAAACTTCTTTGTGATGTGTGAGTACATCTCACAGAGAAGCTTTGGGAGAAATGGTTTTCTGATGTGCGTATTCATGTCATAGAGTTTAACCTTTTTCTTGATTGAGCAGTTCAGTATCACTGTTTTTATGGTAACTGAGAGGAGACAGTTTGGAGCAAATTGAAGCCTATGGTGAAAAAGGAAATATCATCAGATTTAAACTAGAAAGAAGCTTTCTGAGAAACTGCTTTGTGATGGGTGAATTCATCTCACAGAGTTTGAATTTTGTTTCCATTGAGCAGTTTGTTAACACGGGTTTTGTGGAATCTCCAAAGGGATATTCGGGAATGCTAGAGTCCAATGGTGATAAAGGAAATATATTCAGTTAAAAACAGGAGAGAAGCTTTCTGAGAAACTCCTTTGTGATGTGTGCATTCATCTCATAGAGCTAACCATTTCTGTTGAGGAAGCAATTTGGCATCAGTGTTTGGGTGGTGTCTGAGAAGGGATATTTGGGAGTGCATTGAAGCCTATGGTAGAAAAAGAAATATCCACAGATAAAAACTCGAAAGAAGCTTTCTGAGAAAGTTCTTTTGATTTATGAAATTATCTCACAGAGTTTTACCTTTCTTTTTCATGCAGCAGTTTGCTAACACCATTTTTGTTGAATCTGCAAAGGGATATTTGGGGGTGCATTGAGGCCTATGCTGAAAGAGGAAATAACCTCAGTATTAACTCAAAAGTAAGTTTCTGAGAAACTGCTTTGTGATGTGTGAATTCACACCACAGAGTTACACTGTTCTTTTATTGAGCAGTTTGCTAACATTCTTTTTTGGAATCTGCAATGGGATATTTCTGAGCCAACTGAAGCTTATGGTGACAAGGGAAATATCTTCATTTAAAAACTAGAAAGAAACTTTCTTAGAAACCGTTTTGTGATATGTTAATTCACCTCACAGAGCTACACGATTCTTTTCATGGATCAGTTTGGTAGCACTCTTTTTGCTGAATCTGAGAAGGGATATTTTGGATCACATTAAATCCTATAGTGGCAACGGAAATATGTTCATAGAGAAACTAGAAAGAAGCTTTCTGAGAAAGTTCTTTGTCATGTGTGAACTCACCTCACAGAGTTACACATTTATTTTCATGGAGCAGTTTGCTAACACCGTTTTTTGGGGATCTGCAAAAGGATGTTTTGTAGCACAGTGAGGCCTACTGTGAAAAAGCAAATATCCTCAGATAATAACTAGAAAGAACCTTACTGAAAAACTGCTCTGTGACGTGTGAATTCATCTCACAGAGTTAAAATGTTCCTTTAATTGCAAAGTTTGCTAACACTGTTTTCTTGGAGTCTGCAAAGGGATATTTTGGAGTGCATTGAAGCTTACGGTGACAAAGGAACCATCCTGAGACAAAAACCACAAAGAAACTTTCTGAGAAACTGGTTTATGATTCTTGAATTCATCTCACAGTGTTACTCGAATCTTCTCATGGAACAGTTTGGTAGCACCATTTTTAGGGAATCTGAGAAGGGATAATTTGGATCCAATTGAAGCCTACAGTGACAAAGGGAGTATCCTCAGATAAAAACTAGAAAGAATCATTGTGAGAAAGTCCTTTGTGATGTGTGAATTCCTCTCACAGAATTACACCTTTCTTTTAATGGAGCATTTTGCTAACCCTGTATTTGTGGAATCTGCAAAGGGATATTTGGGAGTGCATTGAAGCCTATGGTCACAAAGGAAATATCCTCATACAAAAACTAGAAAGAAGTGTTCTGAAAAACTGCTTTGAGATTTGTGAATTCGTCTCACAGAGTTACAAGATACTATACATGGAGAAGTTTGGTAGCACTGTTTTTATGGAATCTGCAAAGGGATATTTGGGAAATCCTAGAGGCCTTTGGTGAAAAAGGAAATAACTTCAGATAAAAACTGGAGAGAAGCTTTTCGAGAAATTGTTTTTGATGTGTTTATTCATCTCATAGAATTTAACCTTTTTGTTGATTGAGCAGTTAGGCATCACTGTTTTTGTGGTATCTGAGAGGATATATTTGGGAGCACATTGAAGCCTACGGTGAAAAAGGAAATATGGTCAGATTTAAACTAGAAAGAAGCTTTCTGAGAAACTGCTTTGTGATGGGTGAATTCATCTCACAGAGTTACACCTTTCTTTTCATTGAGCAGTTTGGTAGCACAGTTTTCTTGGAATCTGCAATGTGATATTTCAGAGCATTTTGAAGCTTATGGTGACAAAGGAAATATCGTCAGACAAAAAGTAGAAAGAAACTTTCTGAGAAACTGCTTTGTGATTTGTGAATTCAACTCACAGAGTTACATGATTCTTTTCATGCGACAGTTTGTTAGCACTGTTTTTGGGGAATCTGAGAAGGAATACATTGGGTCGCATAGAAACCCATGGTGACAAGGGGAATATCCTAAGATAAAAACTAAACAGAAGCCTTCTGAGAAAGTACTTTGTGAAGTATGAATTCATCTCATAGAGTACCACCTTTCTTTTCATGGAGCCGTTTGCTAAAATTGTTTTCCTGGAATCTGCAAAGGAATATTTGTGAGCGAATTTAGGCCCATGGTGAAAAACTAAATATCCTCAGAAAAATCTGCAAAGAAGCTTTCTGAGAAACTGCTTTGTGATGTGTGAATTCATCTCACAGAGTTACACTGTTCATTTCATTGAGTAGTTTGGCAACATAGTTTTCTTGGAATCTGCAATGAGATATTTCAGAGCGAATTGAAGCTTATGGTGACAAAAGAAATATCCTCAGACAAAAACCAGAAAGAAGCTTTCTGAGAAACCACTTTGTTATTTGTGATTTCAACTCACAGAGTTACCCGATACTTTTCATGGAGCAGTTTGGTTGCACTGTTTTTGGGGATTCTGATAAGGGATACTTTGGATCATGTTGTAGCTTATGGAGACAAGGGAAATATCTTCGATAAAGAGTAGAAACAAGCTTTCTGAGAATCTGCCTTGTGATGCACTGATTCATCTCACAAAGTTAAACGATTTTTTTTCATGTATCAGTTTGGTAACACTGTCCTTGGGGAATCTGAGGAAGTATATTTTGGATCGCATTGAAATCAATGGTGACAAAGGAAATATCCTCAGATAAAAACTAGAAAGAAGAGGTGGAGCAAGATGGCCGAATAGGAACAGCTCCAGTCTCCAACTCCCAGCTCGAGCGACACAGAAGACTGGTGATTTCTGCATTTTCAACTGAGGTACTGGGTTCATCTCACTAGGGAGTGCTGGATAATCGGTGCTGGGCAGCTGCTGCAGACCGACCAGCAAGAGCTGAAGCAGGGTGAGGCATTGCCTCACCTGGGAAGCGCAAGGGGAAAGGGAATCCCTTTTCCTAGCCAGGGGAACTGAGACACACAACACCTGGAAAATTGGGTAACCCCCGCCCCAATACTGCACTTTAAGTAAACAGGCACACGAGGAGATTGTATCCCACACCTGGCCGGGAAGGTCCCATGCCCACAGAGCCTCCCTCATTGCTAGCACAGCAGTCTGCGATCTAACCACAAGGCAGCAGCGAGGCTGGGGGAGGGGCGCCCGCCATTGCTGAGGCTTAAGTAGGTAAACAAAGGAGCTGGGAAGCTCGAACTGGGTGGAACTCACAGCAGCTCAAGGAAACCTGCCTGTCTCTGTAGACTCCACCTCTGGGGACAGGGCACAGATAAACAACAAAAGCAGCAGAAACGTCTGCAGACACAAACGACTCTGTCTGGCAACTTTGAAGAGAGCAGTGGATCTCCCAACACGGAGGTTGAGATCTGAGAAGGGACAGACTGCCTGCTCAAGTGGGTCCCTGACCCCTGAGTAGCCTAACTGAAAGACATCCACCACTAGGGGCAGTCTGACACCCCACACCTCACAGGGTGGAGTACACCTCTGAGAGGGAACCTCTAAAGCAAGAATCAGACAGGTACACTTGCTGTTCAGCAATATTCTATATTCTGCAGCCTCTACTACTGACACCCAGGCAAACAGGGTCTGGAGTGGACCTCAAGCAATCTCCAACAGACCTACAGCTGAGGGTCCTGACTGTTAGAAGGAAAACTATCAAACAGGAAGGACACCTACACCAAAACCCTATCAGTACGTCACCATCATCAAAGACCAGAGACAGATAAAACCACAAAGATGGGGAAAAAGCAGGGCAGAAAAGCTGGAAATTCAAAAAATAAGAGTGCATCTCCCCAGACAAAGGAGCGCAGCTCATCGCCAGCAACGGATCAAAGCTGGACGGAGAATGACTTTGACCATATGAGAGAATGCTTCAGTCCATCAAACTTCTCAGTGCTAAAGGAGGAAATACATACCCAGCGCAAAGAAACTAAAAATCTTGGAAAAAAAAAATGGAAGAATTAATGGCTAGAGTAATTAATGCAGAGAAGGTCATAAACGAAATGAAAGAGATGAAAACCATGACACGAGAAATACGTGACAAATGCACAAGCCTCAGTAACCGACTCGATCAACTGGAAGAAGAGTATCAGCGATTGAGGATCAAATGAACAAAATGAAGCGAGAAGAGAAACCAAAAGAAAAAAGAAGAAAAAGAAATGAACAAAGCCTGCAAGAAGTATGGGATTATGTAAAAAGACCAAATCTACTTCTGATTGGGGTGTCTGAAAGTGAGGGGGAAAATGGAACCAAGTTGGAAAACACTCTTCAGGATATCAGGAGAACTTCCCCAACCTAGTAGGGCAGGCCAACATTCAAATCCAGGAAATACAGAGAACGCCACAAAGATACTCCTCGAGAAGAGCAACTCCAAGACACACAATTACCAAATTCACCAAAGTTGAAATGAAGGAAAAAATCTTAAGGGCAGCCAGAGAGAAAGGTCGGGTTACCCACAAAGGGAAGCCCATCAGGCTTACAGCAGATCTCTCGGCAGAAACTCTACAAGCCAGAAAAGAGTGGGGGCCAATATTCAACATTCTTAAAGAAAAGAATTTTAAACCCAGAATTTCATATCCAGCCAAACTAAGTTTCATAAGTGAAGGAGATATAAAATCCTTTACAGATAAGCAAATGCTTAGAGATTTAGTCACCACTAGGCCTGCCTTACAAGAGACCCTGAAGGAAGCACTAAACATGGAAAGGAACAACCGGTACCAGCCATTGCAAAAACATGCCAAAATGTAAAGACCGTCGAGGCAAGGAAGAAACTGCATCAACTAACGAGCAAAATAACCTGTTAATATCATAATGGCAGGATCAAGTTCACACATAACAATCTTCCCCTTAAATGTAAATGGACTAAATGCTCCAATTAAAAGACACAGACGGGCAAATTGGATAAAGAGTCAAGACCTATCAGTCTGCTGTATTCAGGAGACCCATCTCACACGCAGAGACATACATAGGCTCAAAATAAAGGGATGGAGGAAGATCTACCAAGAAAATGGAGAACAAAAAAAAGCAGGGGTTGCAATACTAGTCTCTGATAAAACAGACTTTAAACCATCAAAGATCAAAAGAGACAAAGAAGGCCATTACATAATGGTAAAGGGATCAATTCAACAGGAAGAGCTAACTATCCTAAATATATATGCACCCAATACAGGAGCACACAGATTCATAAAGCAAGTCCTTAGAGACTTACAAAGAGACTTAGACTCCCATACAATAATAATGGGAGACTTCAACACTCCACTGTCAACATTAGACAGATCAATGAGACAGAAAGTTAACAAGGATATCCAGGAATTGAACTCAGCTCTGCAGCAAGCAGACCTAATAGTCATCTATAGAACTCTCCACCACAAATCAACAGAATATACATTCTTCTCAGCACCACATCGCACTTATTCCAAAATTGACCACAAAATTGGAAGTAAAGCACTCCTCAGCAAATGTACAAGAACAGAAATTGTAAAAAATTGTCTCTCAGACCACAGTGCAATCAAACTACAACTCAGGACTAAGAAACTCAATCAAAACCTCTCAACTACATGGAAACTGAACAACCTGCTCCTGAATGACTACTGGGTACATAATGAAATGAAGGCAGAAATAAAGATGTTCTTTGAAACCAATGAGAACAAAGATACAACATACCAGAATCTCTGGGACACATTGAAAGCAGTGTGTAGAGGGAAATTTATAGCACTAAATGCCCACAAGAGAAAGCTGGAAAGATCTAAAATTGACACTCTAACATCGCAATTAAAAGAACTAGGGAAGCAAGAGCAAAAGCATTCAAAACCTAGCAGAAGGTAAGAAATAACTAAGATCAGAGCAGAACTGAAGGAGATAGAGACACAAAAAACCCTCCAAAAAATCAATGAATCCAGGAGTTGGTTTTTTGAAAAGATCAACAAAATTGACAGACCACTAGCAAGACTAATAAGGAAGAAAAGAGAGAAGAATCAAATCGACGCAATGAAAAATGATAAAGGGGATATCACCACCGACCCCACAGAAATACAAACTACCATCAGAGAATACTATAAACACCTCTACGCAAATAAACTGGAAAATCTAGAAGAAATGGATAATTTCCTGGACACTTACACTCTTCCAAGACTAAACCAGGAAGAATTTGAATCCCTGAATAGACCAATAGCAGGTTCTGAAATTGAGGCAATAATTAATAGCCTATCAACCAAAAAAAGTCCAGGACCAGATGGATTCACAGCTGAATTCTACCAGAGGTACAAGGAGGAGTTGGTACCATTCCTGCTGAAACTATTCCAATCAATAGAAAAAGAGGGAATCCTCCCTAACTCATTTTATGAGGCCAATATCATCCTGATACGAAAGCCTGGCAGAGACACAACAAAAAAAGAGAATTTTAGACCAATATCCCTGATGAACATTGATGCAAAAATCCTCAATAAAATACTGGCAAACTGGATTCAGCAGCACATCAAAAAGCTTATCCACCATGATCAAGTGGGCTTCATCCCTGGGATGCAAGGCTGGTTCAACATTCGCAAATCAATAAACATAATCCAGCATATAAACAGAACCAAAGACAAGAACCACATGATTATCTCAATTGATGCAGAAAAGGCTTTTGACAAAATTCAACAGCCTTCATGCTAAAAACGCTCAATAAATTTGGTATTGATGGAACGTACCTCAAAATCATAAGAGCTATTTATGTCAAACCCACAGCCAATATCATACTGAATGGGCAAAAACTGGAAAAATTCCCTTTGAAAACTGGCACAAGACAGGAATGCCCTCTCTCACCAGTGCTATTCAACATAATGTTGGAAGTTCCAGCTAGGGCAATGAGGCAAGAGAAAGAAATCAAGGGTATTCAGTTAGGAAAAGAAGAAGTCAAACTGTCCCTGTTTGCAGATGACATGATTGTATATTTAGAAAACCCCATTGTGTCAGCCCCAAATCTCCTTAAGCTGATAAGCAACTTCAGCAAAGTCTCAGGATACAAAATTAATCTGCAAAAATCACAAGCATTCTTATACACCAGTAACAGACAAACAGAGAGCCAAATCAGGAATGAACTTCCATTCACAATTGCTTCAAAGAGAATAAAATACCTAGGAATCCAACTGACAAGGGATGTAAAGGACCTCTTCAAGGAGAACTACAAACCACTGCTCAGTGAAATCAAAGAGGACACAAACAAATGGAAGAACATACCATGCTCATGGATAGGAAGAATCAATATCGTGAAAATGGCCATACTGCCCAAGGCAATTTTTAGATTCAATGCCATCCACATCAAGCTACCAATGAGTTTCTTCACAGAGTTGGAAAAAACTGCTTTAAAGTTCATATGAAACCAAAAAAGAGCCCGCATCTCCAAGACAATCCTAAGTCAAAAGAACAAAGCTGGAGGCATCACGCTACCTGACTTCAAACTATACTACAAGGCTACAGTAACCAAAACAGCATGGTACTGGTACCAAAACAGAGAGATAAACCAATGGAACAGAACAGAGTCCTCAGAAATAATACTACACATCTACAGCCATCTGATCTTTGACAAACCTGAGAGAAACAAGAAATGGGGAAAGGATTCCCTATTTAATAAATGGTGCTGGGAAAATTGGCAAGCCATAAGTAGAAATCTGAAGCTGGATCCTTTCCTTACTCCTTATATGAAAATTAATTCAAGATGGATTAGAGACTTAAATGTTAGACCTAATACCATAAAAATCCTAGAGGAAAACCTAGGTAGTACCATTCAGGACATAGGCATGGGCAAAGACTTCATGTCTAAAACACCAAAAGCAACATCAGCAAAAGCCAAAATTGACAAATGGGGTCTAATTAAACTAAAGAGCTTCGGCACAGCAAAAGAAACTACCATCAGTGTGAACAGGCAACCTACAGAATGGGAGAAAATTTTTGCAATCTACTCATCTGACAAAGGGCTAATATCCAGAACCTACAAAGAACTCAAACAAATTTACAAGAAAAAAACAAACAACCCCATCAAACCTGGGCAAAGGATATGAACAGACATTTCTGAAAAGAGTACATTCATACAGCCATCAGACACATGAAAAAATGCTCTTCATCACTGGCCATCAGAGGAATGCAAATGAAAACCACAATGAGATACCATCTCACACCAGTTAGAATGGCGATCATTAAAAAGTCAGGAAACAACAGGTGCTGGAGAGGATGTGGAGAAATAGGAACACTTTTACACTGTTGGTGGGATTGTAAATTAGTTCAACCATTATGGAAAACAGTATGGCGATTCCTCAAGGATCTAGAACTAGATGTACCATATGACCCAGCCATCCCATTACTGGGTATATACCCAAAGGATTATAAATCATGCTGCTATAAAGACACATGCACACGTATGTTTATTGCAGCACTATTCACAATAGCAAAGACTTGGAATCAACCCAAATGCCCATCAGTGACAGACTGGATGAAGAAAATGTGGCACATATACACCATGGAATACTATGCAGCCATCAAAAAGTATGAGTTTGTGTCCTTTGTAGGGACATGGATGGAGCTGGAAACCATCATTCTTAGCAAACTATCACAAGAACAGAAAACCAAACACCGCATGTTCTCACTCATAGGTGGGAACTGAACAATGAGATCACTTGGAGTCGGGAAGGGGAACATCACACACTGGGGCCTATCATGGGGATGGGGGAAGGGGGAGGGATTGCATTGGGAGTTATACCTGATGTAAATGATGAGTTGATGGGTGTTGACGAGTTGATGGGTGCAGCACAGCAGCATGGCACAAGTATACATGTGTAACAAACCTGCACGTTATGCACATGTAACCTAGGACTTAAGGTATAATAATAATAAAAAATAAAATTAAAAGAAACAAACAAACAAACAAACAAACAAACTAGAAAGAAGCTTTCTGAAATCTGCTTTCTAATTTTTGAACTCATCTCACAGAGTTACAATTTCCTTTCATGGAGCAGTTTGTTAACACTGTTTTTGTGAAATCTGAGAAAGGATATTTTGCATCACATTCAAGCCTATGCTGACAAAGGAAAGACTCTGAGATAAAAACTTGAAACAAGCTCCCTGAGAAACAACTTTGTGATGAGTGAATTTACCTCACAGTGTTAAACCTTTCTTTTCAATACACAGTTTGGTAGCACTGTTTTGGTGGGATAGGCAGAGGGATATTTGGGAGTGCATAGAGACCTAAGGTGAAAAAAGAAAGTTCTTCAGGTAAAAACGGCAGATAAACTTTCTAAGAAACTCTTTTGTGAGGTTTGCATTCAACTCATAGAGGTAAATATTTCTGTTTGAGGGAGCACTTTGGTATCACTGTTTTTGTGGTGTCTGAGAAGGGATATTTGGGAGCACATTGAAGCCTAGTGGAAAAGGAAATTTCCTCATACAAAAACCAGAATGAAGCTTTATGAGAAACCGCTTTGTAATGTGCTAATTCATCTCACAGAGTTACATGATTAGCAGTTTGGTAGCACTCTTTTTGGGGAATCTGAGAAGGGATATTTTGAATTGCATTGAATCCTATGGTGACAAACAAAATATCCTCAGATGAAAACTAGGAAGAAGCTTTCTGAGAAAGTTCTTAGTGATGTGTGAATTCATCTCACAGAGTTACACCTTTCTTTTCATGGAGCAGTTTGCCAACACTGTATTTGTGCAATCTGCTAAGGTATTTCTGGGAGTGCATTGAGGCCTATAGTGAAAAAGGAAATGTCCTCAGATAAAAACTAGAAAAAGCTTTCTGAGAAACTGCTTTGTTATGTGTGAATTCATCTCACAGAGTCACAACGTTCTTTTCACTGAGCCGTTTGGTAACAATGTTTTCATGGAATCTTCAATAAGATATTTTGGAGAGCAGTGAAGCCTATGGAAACATAGGAAATATCCTCAGAATGAAACCAAAAAGCAGCTTTCTGAGAAACTGCTTTGGGATGTGTGAATTCATCTCACAGAGTTGCACTGTTCTTTTCATTGATCAGTTTGCTACCACTGTTTTCTTGGAATCTGCAATGGGATATTTTGGAGTGCATTGACGCTTAGGGTGACAAAGGAAATATCCTCCGACAAAACTAGAAAGAAGCTTTCTGAGAAACTGCTCATGATTTGTGATTTCATCTCACAGAGTTACATGATTCTTTTCATGCAGCAGTTTGGTAGCCCTGTTTATTTGGAATCTGCAGAGGTATATTCAGGAGCTCCCAGAGGCCTATGGTGAAAAAGGAAATAACTTCAGATTAAAAACTAGAGAGAAGCTTTTCGATAAATGGTTTTGTTATATGCATTCATCTGATAGAGTTTAACCTCTTTGTTGATTGAGCAGTTCGGACCTACTGTTTTTATGCTATCTGAGAGGAGATATTTAGGAACACATTGAAGTCTATGGTGAAAAAGGAAATATACTCAGGTTTAAAATAGAAATGAAGCTTTCTTAAAAACTGGTTTGTGAGGGGTTAACTCATCACAGAGATTTCCACCTTTCATCTCATGGAGCAGCTTGCAGCACTGTTTTTGTGGAATCTGCGGAGGGATATTTGGGAGTACTTAGAGGCCTAAGGTGAAAAAAGAAAATTCTTCAGGTAAAAACTGGAGAGAAGTTTTCTGAGAAACTGTTTGTGGTGTGTGCATTCATCTCATAGAGCTAAATGTTTCTGTTGAGGGAGTACTTTGGTATCACTGTTTTTGTGGTGTTTGAGAATGGATAATTGAAAGCGCATTGAAGCCTATGGTAGAAAAGGAAATATCCTCAGATAAAAACTGGAAAGAAGGTTCCTGAGAAACTGTTTTGTGATGGGTCAATTTATCTCACAGAGATACATCATTCCTTTCATGGAGCAGTTTGTTAGCACTGTTTTTGTGGAATCTGCAGAGGGATAATTGGGAGCACATAGAGGCCTAAGGTGAACAAAGAAATTTCTTCAGGTAACAACTGGAGATAACCTTTCAGAGAAGCTCCTTTGTGATATGTGCATTCATCTCATAGAGCTAAAAGTTTCTCTTGAGGGAGCACTTGGTATCACTGTTTATGTGGTGTCTGAGAAGGGATAATTGGGAACACATTGAAGCCTATGGCGGAAAAGGAAATATCCTTATATAAAAGTAGAAAGACGCTTTCTCCAAATCTGATTTTTGAGGTGTTAATTCATGTTACAGAGCTACACAATTATTTTCATGGATCAGTTTGGTAGCACTGCTTATGGGGAATCTGACAAGAGATACTTTGAATCAAATTGAAATCTATGGTGACAAAGGCAATATCCTCATATAAAAACTAGAAAGATACTTTCTAAGAAAGTTCCTTGTGATGTGTGAATTCATCTCACAGAGATACACCTTTCCTTTCATGGAGTAGTTTGATAACACTGTTTTTGTGGAATCTGCAAAGGGATATCTGGGAGTGCATTGAGGCCCATGGTGAAAAGGGAAATATTCTCAGATAAAAACTAGAAAGAAACTTTCTGAGAAACAGCTTTGTGATGTGTGAATTCAACTCACAGACTTACACCATTCCTTTCATTAGCAGCTTGCTAACAATGTTTTTGTAGAATCTTCAATAGGATAGTTTGGAGTGCATTGAAGCCTCTGGTGACAAAGTAAATATCTTCAGATAAAAACAACAAAGAAGCTTTCTAACAAATTTCTTTGTGATGTGTGCTTTCATCTCACAGGGTTACCCTGTTCTTCTCATTGATCAGTTTGCTAACAGTGTTTTCTTGGAATCTACAACGGGATATTTTGGAGTGTATTGAAGCTTAGGGTGACAAAGAAAATATCCTCAGACAAAAACTGGAAATAAGCTTTTTGACAAACTGCTTTGTGATTTGTGAATTCATCTCACAGAGTTACACGATTCTTTTCAGGGAGCAGTTTGGTAGCACTGTATGGACTCTTCAAAGGGATATTCCATAGCTCATAGAGGACTATGGTGAAAAAGGAAATAACCTCAGACAAAAACTGGAGAGAAGATTTCGACAAACAGTTTTCTGATGTGTGTATTCGTATTATGGAGTTTAAACTTTTTGTTGATTGAACAGTTCGGCATCATAGTTTTTGTGGTATCTGAGAGGAGATATTTGTGAGCACATTGAAGCCTATGGTGAAAAAGGAAATATCCTCAGATTTAAACTAGAAAGAGGCTTTCTGAGGAATTGTTTTGTGATGGGTGAATTCATCTCACAGAGTTTCAATTTTGTTTCCATTGAGCAATTTGGTAACACTATTTTTGTGGAATCTGCAAAGGGATATTCGGGAGTGCCTGGAGCCCAATGGCAAAAAAGGAAATATCTTGAGGTAAAAATTGGAGTGAAGCTTTCTGAGAAACTTCTTTGTGATGTGTGCATTCCTCTCGGAGAGCTAAACATTTCTTTTGAGGGAGCACTTTGGCATCACTGTTTGTGTGGGGTCTGAGAAGGGATATTTAGTAGTGCATTGAAGCCTATGGTGGAAAAGGAAATATCCTCAGATAAAAACTAGAAAGAAGCTTGCTGAGAAACTGCTTTGTGATGGGTCAATTTATCACACAGAGTTACATCATTCTTTTCATAGTGCAGTTTGTTAGCACTGTTTTTGTGGAATCAGCAGAGGGATATTTGGCAGTGCATAGAGGCCTAAGGTGAAAAAGAAAATTCTTCAGGTAAAAACTGGACAGAAGGTTTCAGAGAAATTCTTTTGTGATTTTTGTATTCAACTCATAGAGCTATACATTTGTGTTGAGGGATCACTTTCGCAAAATGTTTTTGTGGTGCCTCAGAAGGGATATTTGGAAGCATATTGAAGCCAATGGTGGAAAAGGAAATATTCTCATATAAAAACTAGAAAGAAGTATTCTTTGAAACTGCTTTGTGATGTGTTCATTCATGTCACAGAGTTACATGATTCTTTTTATGGAACAGTTTGGTAGCACTGTTTTCATGGAATCTGCAATGGGATATTTGGGAACGCATTGATGTCTATAGTGAAAAAGAAAATATCCTCAGATAAAAACTAGAAAGAAGCTTTCTCAGAAACTGCTTTCTGGTGTGTGAATTCAACTTACAGATGTACACTATTCTTTGTATTACACAGTTTTCTAACAATGTTTTTGGGGTATCTGCAATAGGATATTTTGGAACACATTGAAGGCTATGGTAACAAAGGAAATATCCTCAGATTTTAAAAAAAGCTTTCTGAGAAACTGCTCTGTGATGTGTGAATTCATCTCACAGAGTCACACTGTTGTTTTCATTGAGCAGTTTACTAACACTCTCTTTTTGGAGTCTGCAATGAGATATTTCTGAGCACACTGAAGCTTATGGTGACAAAGGAAATATTCTCATATAAAAACTAGAAAGAAGCTTTCTCAGAAACCGTTTGTAATGTGTTAATTCACCTCACAGAGTTCCACGATTCTATTCATGGATTAGTTTGGTAGGACTCTTTTTGGGGAATCTGAGAAGGGATATTTTGGGATATTTTGGATCACAGTAAAGCCTATGGTGACAAGGGAAATATCCTCAGATAGAAACTAGAAGGAAACTTTCTGTGAACGTTCTTCATCATGTGTTAATTCATCTCACAGAGTTACATCTTTCTTTTCATGGAGCAGTTTGCTAACACCGTTTTCATGGAATCTGCAAAGGGATATTTAGTAGTGTACCAAGGCCTAGGGTGGAAAAGTAAATATCCTCAGATAAAAACTAGAAAGAAGATTTCTGGGAAACTTCTTGTTGATGGGTGAATTCATCTCCCAGAGTCACACCGGCATTTTCATTGAGAAGTTTGCTAGCACTTTTTTTCATCGAATCTGTGATGGGATATTCCAGAGCACACTGAGGAATATTAAAAAGAGAAATATCCTCAGATAAAAACTAGAAACAAGTTTTCTGAGAAACAACTTTGAGGTGAGTGAGTTCATCTAACAAGGTTACACCACACTTTTCATGGAGCAGTTTGCTAACACTGTTTTCATGTAATCTGCAAAGGGACATTTGGGGGTGCAATGAGGCCTATAGTGAAAAAGAAAATAGCCTCAGACAAAAACCAGAAAGAAGCTTTCTAAGAAACTGCTTTATGATGTGTGAAATAATCTCACAGAGATTCACTGTTCTTTTCATTGTTCTGTTTGCTATCACTGTTTTCTTGGAATCTTCAGTGGGATATTTCAGAGTGCTTTGAAGCTTGTGGTGACAATGGAAATACCCTCATATAAATCTAGAAAGAAGTTTTCTGAGAAACCATATTGTGATGTGTTAATTCATCTCACAGAATTACATGAATCTTTCCATGGATCAGTTCGGTAGCACTGTTTTTGGGGAAACTGAGAAGGGATATTTTGGATCACATTGAAGCCTAGTGTGGCAATGGAATTATCCTCAGATAAAAACCAAAAAGAACTGTCTGAGAAACTGCTTTGTGATGTGTGAACGCATCTCACAGTGTTACAGTGTTCTTTTAATTAAGCAGTTTGCTAACACTGTTTTCGTGGAATCTGCAACAGGATATTTTGAATTGCATTGAAACTTATGGTGACAAAGGAATATCCCCAGATAAAAAGAAACCTTCTGTGAAACTACTTTGTGCTGCATGATTTCAGCTCAGAGATTTACACCTTTCTTTTCATGAAGAAATTTGTTACCACTTTTTTCATGGAATCTGCAATGGGATAATGAGGAGCACATTGAGGAATGTGGTGAAAAAGGAAATATCCTCAGATAAAAACTAGATAGAATATTTCTGAGAAACTGCTTTGTGATGTGTGAATTCCTGTCACAGATTTACATCTTTTTTTTTTTTTCATGAAGCAGTGGCTAACACTGTTTTCCTCTAATCTGCAAAGGTATATTTGAGAGTGCATTGAGGCCTATCGTGAAAAAGTAAATATCCTCAAATAAACACGAGAAAGAAACTTTCTGAGAAACTACTGTGAGATTTGTGAATTCATCTCACAGAGTTACACAATTCCTTTCATGGAGCAGTTTAGTAAAACTGTTTTTGGGGAAACTGAGAAGGGATATTTTGGATCGCATTGAAGACTATGGTGACAAAGGAAATATCTTCATATGAAAACTAGAAAGAAGTTTTCTGAGAAACTGCTTTGTGATGTGTGTATTCATCTCACAGAGTAGCACGATTATTTTCTTGGAGCAGTTTGCTGAAACTGTTTTCATGGAATCTGCAATAGGATATTTGGGAGTGCACTGAAGAATATGGTGACAAAGGAAATATCCTCAGACAAAAACCAAAAGGAAACTTTCTGAGAAACTATTTTCTGATATGTGAATTCATCTCACATATTTACACCTTTCTTTTCATGGAGCAGTTTCCTAACACTATTATCGTGAAATCTGCAAAGAGATATTCCCCAGCACAGTGAGGTCTGTGGTGAAAAAGGAAATATCCTCAGACAAAAACTAGAAAGAAACTTTCTGAGAAATTGCTTTATGATGTGTGAATTCATCTCAGAGTTACAATGTTGTTTTCATTGAGCAGTTTGCTAACACTATTTTCTTGGAATCTGCAATTGGATATTTCAGAGCGCATTGAAGCATATGGTGACAAAGGAAATACCCTCAGATGAAAACCAAAAAGAAGCTTTCTGATAAACTTGTTTGTGATTTGTTATTCATCTAACAGAGTTACATCATTCTTTTCATTGAGCAGTTTGAAAACACTGTATTTGTTTAATCTGCAGTAGAATATTTGGGATCACTTTGAAGCCTATGGTGACAAAGGAAATATCCTCAGACAAAAACTAGAAATAAGCTTTCTGAGAAACTGCTTTGTGATGTGTGAATTCATCTCATCCAGTTACACTCATCTCTTCCACGAGCCAGTTGCCAACATTGTTTTCTTGGAAAGTGCAATGTGATATTTTTGAGCGCATTGAAGCTTATGTTGACAAAGGAAATATCCACAGATAAAAACTAGACAGAAGCTTTCTGAGAAACTCTTTCGTGATTTGTGAATTCATCTCACAGAGTTACATGATACGTTCCATGCAGCAGTTTGGTAGCACTGGTTTTGGGTAATTTCAGAATGGATATTTTGGATTTCATGGAAGCCTTTGGCGACATAGGAAATATCCTCAGACAAAAACCAGAAAGAAGCTTTCTGAGAAGCTTCCTTGTGATGTGTGAATTCATCTCACAGAATTACACAATTCTTTTCATAGAGTAGTTTGGAAGCACTGTTTTTGGGGAAACTGAGAAGGGATATTTTGGATTGCATTGAAGACTATGGTGACAAAGGAAATATCTCCAGATAAAAATTAGAACAAACTTTATGAGAAACTGCTTTGTGATGGATGAATTCATGTCACAGCGTTGCACCATTGTTTTCATTGCACTGTTTGATAACACTGTTTTCAGAGAATCTGTGAAGGGATATTTTGGAGCACTTTGAGGCCTACAGTGAAAAAGAAAATATTCTTAGATAAAAACTAGAAAGAACCTTTCTGAGAAACTGCTTTGTGATGTGTGAATTCACCTCACAGAGTTACACTGTTCTTTTCATTGAGCAGTTTGCTAACTCTCTTTTGTTGGATCTGCAATGGGATATTTTGGAGTGCGTTGAAGATTAAGGTGACAAAGGAAATATCTTGAGATAAACCAGAAAGAAGCTTTCTGAGAAATTGATTTGTTATTTGTGAATTCATCTCAAAGAGTTACACGATTCTTTTCATGGAGCAGATTGGTTGCACTGTTTTTGGGGAATCTGAGAAGGGATATTTTGGATTGCATTGAATCCTACAGTGACAAAGGAAATATACTCAGAAAAAAACTAGAAGAAAGCTTTATGGGAACGTTCTTTTTGATGTGTGAATTCCCCTCACCGAGTTACAGCTTTCTTATCACTGAGCTGATTGCTAACACTGTTTCTGTGGAATTTGCAAAGGGATATATGGAGCACCTTGAGGCCCATGGTAAAACAGGACGTATCATCAGATAAAAACTAGAAAGAAGGTTTCTAAGAAACTGCTTTTTGATGTGTGAATTCATTTCATAGTGTTACACTGTCCTTTTCGTTGAGAAGTTTCCTAAAACTGTTTTCTTGGAATCGGCAAAGGAATATTTTGGAGCGCATTGAAGCTTAGGGTGACAAAGGAAATATCCTCATATAAAAATTAGAAAGAAGCTTTCTGAGAAACTCCTTTGTGATTTGAGAATTCTTCTCACAGAGTTACACAATTATTTTCATGGATCAGTTTCGTAGCACTGTTATTGGGGTATCTGAGAAGGGACATTTTGGATCGTACCGAAGCCTAGTTTAACAAAGGTTATATCCTCACATACAAACTAGACGCTATCTGAGAAACTTCTTTGTGATGTGTAAATTCACCTCACAGAGTTACACCTTTCTCTTCATGGGGCAGTTGAATAACACTGTTTTCATGGAATCTACAAGGGATATTTGGGAGCAGATTGAAACCTGTGGTGAAAAAGGAAATATTCTCAGATAAAAACTAGAAGGAAGCTTTCTGAGAAACTGCATTGTGATGTGTGAATTCATCTCACACAGTTACACTGTTATTGTCATTGAGCAGTTTGCTAACACTGTTTTCTTGGAATATGCAATGGCATATTTCAGAGAGCATTGAAGTTTATGGTGAAAAAGGAAATACCCTCATATAAATATTACAAAGAAGCTTTCTGAGAAACTACTTTGTGATGTGTGAATTCATCTCACAGAATTACACAGTTCTCTTCATTGAACAGTTTCTGAACCCTGTTTTCAGGGAATCTGCAATGAGATACTTCCCAATGCATTGAAGCTTATGGTGAAAGAGGAAGGCACCTCAGACAAAAACTATACAGAAGCTTTCTGAGAAACTGCTTTGTAATTTGTGAATTAATCTCCCAGAGTTACACAAATGTGTTCATGGAGCAGTTTGGTGGTACTGTTTTTGGGGAAACTGAGAAGGGATAATTTGGATCACCTTGAAGCTTATGGTGACAAAAGGAATACTCCTGAGATAAGAACTAGAAAGAAGTTTTCTGAGAAAGTTCTTTGTGATGTGTGATTTCAACTCACAGTTACACCTTACTTTTCATGGAGCAGTTTGCTAACCCTGATTTCGTGGAATCTGCAAAATAGATATTTGGGAGCGTAATGAGGCCTATAGTGAAAAAAAGACATCCTCATATAAAAACTAGAAAGAAGCTTTCTGAGAAACTTATTTGTGATACCTGAATTCATCTCACAGATTTACACATTTCTTTTCATGGAGCAGTTTGCTAACACTGTTTTCGTGGACTCTGCAAGGGGATATATGGGAGTTCATGAGGCCTATGGTGAAAAACTGAATATCCTCATATGAATACTAGATCATTAAGTAGTTATCTAAAACTGTTTTCTTGGGATCTTCATTGCAATACTTTGGAGCACATTGAAGTTTAGGGTGCCAAAGGAATTATCCTCAGACAAAAACTAGAAAGAAGTTTTCTGAGAAACCCCTTTGTGATGTGTTAATTCATCTCCCAGAGTTACACAATTCTTTTCAAGGAACAGTATGATAGCACTGTTTTTGGTGAATCTGAGAGAGGGTATTTTGGATCGCATCAAAGCCTATGGTGACAAAGGAAATATCCTCAAATAAAAACAAGATAGAAACTTTCTGAGAAAGTTCTTTGAGATGTGTAAATTCATCTCACAGAGGTACTTCTTTCCTTTCATGGAGTAGTTTGTGTACACTGTTTTCACGGAATCTGCAAAGAGATATTTCGGAGTGCTTTGAAGCCTATGTTGACAAAGGAAAGATCCTCATATAAAAAGTAGAAAAACGCCTTCTGAGAAACTGCTTCATGATGTATGAATTCATCTCATAGAGTTACACCATTCTTTTCATTGAGCAGTTTGCTAACATTAATTTCGTGGAATCTGCACAGGAATATTTGGGACTGCTATCAGACCTATAGTGAAAAACAGAATATCCTCATATAAAAAGTAGAAAGAAGATTTCTGAGGAACTGCATGATGATGTGTAAATTCATTTAAAGATTTACACTGTTCTTTTCTTCGATTAGTTTGTTAACACTGTTTTCTTGGAATCTGCAGTGGGCTATTTTGGAGTGCATTGAAGCTTATAGCGACAAAGGAAGTATGCTAACATAAAAATTAGAAAGATGCTGTCTGAGAAACGGCTTTGTGAAATGTTAACTCATCTCACGGAGTTACACGATTCTTTTCATGGATCAGTTTGGCAGCACTGTTTTTTGGAAATCTGAGAAGGTGTATTTTGGAACACATTGAAGTCTATGGTGGCAGAGGAAATATCCTCAGGCAAAAACTAGATAGAAGCTTTCTGAGAAATTCCTTTGTGATTTGTGAATTCATCTCACAGAGTTACATGATTGTTTTCATGTATCTGTTTGGTGGCACTGTTTATGGGGAATCTGAGAAGGGATATTTTGGACAACATTGAAGCCTATGGTGACAAAGGGAATACCTTCAGATAAAAACTACAAAGAAACTTTCCGAGAAACTTTTTAGTGATGTGTGATTTCATCTCACAGAGTTACAACTTTATTTTCATGGAGCAGTTTGCTAACACTGTTTTTGTGGAATCTGCAAAGGGATATTTGGGAGCACATTGAGGCCTATGGTGAAAAAGGAAATATCCTCAGATAAAAACTAGACAGAAACTTTCTGAAAAACTGCTTTGTGATGTGATTTCATCTCACAGACTTACACCATTCTTTTCATTGAGCAGTGAGCTGACACTGTTTTTGTGGCATCTCCAAAGGGATATTTTGGAGTGCATCGAAGTCTATGGTGAGAAAGGAAATATCCTCAGAAAAAACTGGAAAGCTTTGTGAGAAGTTGCTTTGTGATGTGAATTTTTCTCAAAGAGTTACAACTTTCTTTTCATTGAGCATTTTGCTAACACTGTTTTAATGGAGTATGCAATAGGATATTTTGGAGGACATTAAAGCATTTGGTGACAAAGGAAATATCCTAAGACAAAACTAGAAAGAATCTCAGAAGGAGTTTGTTACAACTGTTTTTGGGCAATCTGAGAAGGGATGTTATGGATCGCATTGAAGCCTATGATGACAAAGGAAAACTCAGATAAAACTAGAAAGAAACTTTCTGAGAACCTGCTTTGTGATGTGTGGATTCATCTCTCAGAGATTTACACCTTTCTTTTCATGGATCAGTTTGCTAGCACTGTTTTCGTGGAATCTGCAAAGGGATATTTGGGAGCACTTTGAGACCTATTGTGAAATATGAAATATCCTCAGATAAAAAGTAGAAAGAAGCTTTCTGAGAAACTGCTTTTTGATGTGTTAATTCATGTCACAGAGTTACCCTGTTCTCCTCATAGAGTAGTTTGCTAACACTGTTTTCTTGAAATCGGGAATGGGATATTATGGAGCGCATTGTGGCTGATGGTGACAAAGGAACTATCCTCAGACAAAAACTAGAAAGAAGCTTTCTGAGAAACTGCTTGGTGATTTGTAAATTCATCTCACCGAGTTACATCTTTATTTTCATGGAGCAGTTAGCTAACACTGTTTTTGTGGACTCTGCAAAAGGATATTTTGGAGTGCATTGAGGTCTATGGTGAGAAAGGAAATATCCTCTGAGTAAGACAAGACAGAAGCTTTCTGAGAAAGTGCTTTGTGATGTGCAAATTCATCTCACAGAGTTACACTGTTCTTTTCATTGAGCATTTTTCTAGCACTGTTTTCTTGGAATCTGCAATGGGATATTTCAGAACACATTGGACGTTTTGGTGACAAAGGAAATAACATAATATAAAAACTAGAAGGAACCTTTCTCAAAAACTGCTTAAAGCTGTATTAATTCATCTCACTGAGTTACATAGCTCTTTTCATGGATCAGTTTGATAGCACTGTTTTTGGTTAATTTGAGAAGGGATATTTTGGATAGTATTGAAACTTAGGGTGACAAAGGAAATATCCCCAGGTAAAAATTTGATATAAGCTTTCTGAGAAAGTTTTTTGTGATATTTGAATTCATCTCACAGAGTTACACCATTCTTTCCATGGTGCAGTTTGCTAACACTGTTTCTAAGAATTTGCAAAGGGATATTTGGGAGTGTATTCGGGCAAATATCCTCATATAAACACCAAAAAGAAGCTCTCTGAGAAAATTCTTTGTGATGTATGAATTCATCTCACAGAGTTAAACTGTTCTTCTCATTGAGGAGTTTGTTAACACTGTTTTGTTGGAATTACCAATGGTGTATTTTGGAGTGCATTGAAGCTTATGGTGACAAAGGAATTATCCCCAGACAAAAACTAGTAAGAAGCTTTCAGAGAAACTGCTTTGTGATTTGTGAATTCATCTCACAGAGTTACACGTTGCTTTTCATCGAGCAGTTTGGTGGCAGTGTTTGGGGGGAATGTGAGAAGGGATATTTTGGATCACATTGAAGCCTATGGTGACAAAGGAAAAACTCAGATAA